>NW_003805104.1:441935-444702 GCF_000255335.2 Galendromus occidentalis | reverse complement strand
AAATCGCAACGCGAGACCCAACAACTTGTGTGCGAGGTTTTGCCCAGACAACTCGTGTTATCCTTGTGTCCCCTGGCCCTTCGTTTCGCCCGTCCCGAAAATCCACGCTTCCCGGAACCTCGCCCAAAACTCCCGTCCCAAGTCCATCGCGCCCCGCCTGTCCCTTCGACCTACGACCCCGCGACCTCAGCAACTTGCTGGTGAGACATCCGCCCCACAGTTTCCCAGACCTGCCGTCCTTGCTTTTAGCCCTATCCGTCGGGCCTAGCCCACGTAAAGGAAGCCCCGTTACAATATAATCGAGTTTCAGAATTTTTAGGGTGATATAATCGAGTGTGATATAATCGAGTTTGTACTCTAATTGAGTTTATACCGTATTCTGTATAGCACTTAGGTCCAACTGCATTCTCAATTTCTCGAGTCTCTCTTCTGTTGTCAACTTAGTCTTGGTCAGCTCTGAGGCGACAAGTTCGGGCCATCTTCTCTGGTCGATGTGTGCCACTCTCTTAAAGTATTATACATCGTTTTGCTTGCATCGAATGAACTCCATCCGATCCCCATCGAAAAACTCCTCCGATATCGTGCAGTGGGGAATTCCGACAGCCCTTCGTCCCGCATTCCTCCGCCAGACTTCGATAAGGTTTCTCAGTCTCTTGGGCATGGTAATTGCAGCGTTGCAATATGTGAGTTGCGGCACAGCTGTAGCCTTCCAAGGAATTCTGGATAACTCAAATCTATTGAAGCTCCATTAAGTTCTCGCGTTGAGTCTCTGGATTGCTTTGTTTGCCTTTGCTGTCCACTTATCCCGATGTCGGAATGAGTAGTTCTTCTCGGCTGACAATTCGATCCCAAGATATTTGTGGGATTCTACATCCGGGATCCGCCCCGCTTGTATCGTGAGACTTCGATTGCACATATGAGTTGAGGATGGCAGAGAGAACACCATCACTCCACTCTTCCAGTGATTGAACGGTAAACGAGCTGACCCTTGCGTGCATCTCGCTCTCCCCGGTTTGAGACGGGGCTGAAAAATGTGAGCACATTCTGTGGCTGATTTCGAGTGTTTCTTTAAACTTTATTCTGATTGTAGCTGGTCATCGAGTGACAGAGACTCAGTGGAATCGGAAAAGAACTATGGCCGAGAGGAAAACCCGAACCGTTTTGACTCTCCAACAAAGAGAGGATGTCGTCCATTTGCTTGGAGGAGGCCCAACTCAAACTTCTCCACGCAAGAAATACGGGGTCGACGGGAGCAAAATCAGACTTGGTCCTTGGTTCATCCTCTGAGGGAGTTCTTTGAGGTCTCGAATTGAGCCTTGCAAGCATTTCTAGCCTGCGTAAATGTAGAGAGAGTCGTCGGGTTTGGCTGAGATTCCCATGCATCATATGCTGAGTTTTTGTTGCGAACAGCTACCCAACACTGCTGAGTAAACCAGAGTTTCGAGTGGAGAGACGTTTTGCGGCTGAAGCGCGGGATGAATAGCTTTATGCCAAGGAGGATAGTGTCAGTTATGACTAGAGCTGCGAAGTTCAGGCATTATGCCTCAAACGCCTAATTTTGCCTTTTTCAGCGGAAAGATGGCAATTTTTCCTATTTTCGGTTTTCCCTGCCATAAATGCCTATTTTGGCTTGATCGGCGTCAAATTTCAAGGAGAATGCCAGGAATTTCGGGTCTTGAGTCCTGTCACTACTGATCCGGATACACCCCTCGGTCGGGAGGTGCGTGCTTTGGAAAAATCATGGTGTTCGAGAGTTCAGGACGTGGTTGCGCGACAACACTGAACGGAATTCTTCCCCCGGGTGGCGTTGTGTCATTCCGTAAACTGGACAGAGCTCTAAACTGGGGTGGGGATCACCGAATCGGAGCCAATCGAAGTGATTTAGATGGCAAAACACCTGCCTTTTATGCCTTTTTTGCCCAGTTTCAGTGCCTATTCCGGTGTTTTTCGGTGCCTTTTTGCCTGCCTTTTCTTCGACTTTTTAGTGCCTGAACTTCGCAGCTCTAGTTATGACCGATGCGCATTCGAAGACATCTGGTGATTTGAAGCAGAGAGAGATTCAAATGGAGAGGAGAAGGAGGTGCGAAGCTCATCCCAATCAGCCGACTTGTAGTGCTAGACACCTTAACGGGGGAATTTTTGTATTCGAGGGGGCAATTGGGTCGGATTGCTTTGTTATGGCAATGATCAGAATCCCCTAGAGAAATTTTCAGGGTCACTAGTCAGAAAGTGGCCTAGGGTGCTAGTGGATTGCAGAGCTCTATACGGAATTCGGGTTGGAAAGGGTACAGCTGGGTAAGGGGGCGTTTTCGGCCACGACTCCGATTTTCGAAATGGATTGCGTGGCGTAATGTCCCACTCTTTAGGAGCATATTGACGCACTCAGATCATCTCAATCGCTTCTCAAGTCCGAATGGTATGCGAAAGAAAAATTAAAGTGTGTTCGGACACCTGAAAACACCTGAAATCTTTGAACGGTCATTGCGCGAGAACGGAATAAGCTAGAGACTCGCGCTTGGTGGCGTTCGAAAGCTGGGGACAAGAGCTACAAAACCATGTCCCAATCACCGTCCTGAGATATTTTCTCCATGAGATACAGATCGATTTTCGTCTGGAAAAATCACTTTTTCGTGATTTTTCCGGAAAAAAATGTGATTACCAAGCTGGAATCGCTTGGGACAAGTTTTTTTAAGACCCTCGCGTTCCTGCGAATGCGATTGCACCGGTTTGGTGTTGTCCTTTTTTGGTATTGTGTCCTTTCCGAGCG
>NW_003805104.1:439142-440266 GCF_000255335.2 Galendromus occidentalis | reverse complement strand
GATTGGGACATGGTTTTGTAGCTCTTGTCCCCAGCTTTCGAACGCCACCAAGCGCGAGTCTCTAGCTTATTCCGTTCTCGCGCAATGACCGTTCAAAGATTTCAGGTGTTTTCAGGTGTCCGAACACACTTTAATTTTTCTTTCGCATACCATTCGGACTTGAGAAGCGATTGAGATGATCTGAGTGCGTCAATATGCTCCTAAAGAGTGGGACATTACGCCACGCAATCCATTTCGAAAATCGGAGTCGTGGCCGAAAACGCCCCCTTACCCAGCTGTACCCTTTAACTAGTTGGGTGAGATCGTGGGAAATAGGGAAAATTCAGCCTCTCGGTTTGCGGCATCAGAAGCTCCGGAGGAGAAGGATTCTAGGAAGAAGAGGATTCCAGTGTGGGCATGCGGCAGCAAAAGGTTCCCCGATTTCGGTTTGCCGAGTCCCGACGAAGGTTTTCCCTCGCAGAACATCTTTATTTCCGAGACAGAGATGATCTGAAAATCAGAGGAATTTGTTCAGAAATATCGTTTGATATCTGCTGGGTTTCAGGGTTATCGACATTATCCATATTGAGAGTATTGAAATCAAGTGCGTGATATCATCGAGTTTAGACAAGTTCAGGGTGATATGATCGACCGACGCACAGTAGGTCAAATGGCCGAATTAGGCGGACAAATGTCGAGCTCGAAATTTGACACCCCACATAGCGTCGGAATCTCGTCGGAACATGGGAAGACGCGGGCAACAATCCTTTCCGACTCCGCTTCGATCAAAATGAAGTGGAGAGACAGCCAAAGTCGATGATTCATACGATTCGAGAGGAGCTTGTTTCCGCGATTTTTCTCATTTGTGTTTTGTTGCTTCGAAAGAGTATCGACAAAGATATCGGAATGGAAAAAGGAACACGCCGTGAGTTGAAGTACTTCTTAAGTCCGCATTCAAGACGATTTGAGAGCGGACGATCGGTATTTACGGTCTTAAATAGAGTGTTTCTTCGAAACCTAATTTCCATAGAATCAGGAGGAAGTAGATTATTCAATACGAGACATGCCCCCCGTGTCCCCTCGCTGAAATATTTTTTTAGAGTTCCGGCTCTAAACTTCCCAGAAAAGTTGTTGAGAGACCGCGC
>NW_003805104.1:436206-439122 GCF_000255335.2 Galendromus occidentalis | reverse complement strand
GCCGACTTGATCTAACTCATGGAGCTTGAGACAGCGACCATGCCGACTGCCCATCCTCTGAATGTCCCAGCCTCTTAACTCGGCGGCTAAATACTTTTTACATTTTCAGGCCGCCGAAGTCCGCCGCCTCTAGCAAGCGCTCGCCGCAGCGGTAATTTCATCTCGAGTCTAATCGTTTGTTTGAGACTTGACCAGTTCTGATGACAAGAGAAAAATACGGAGAGAGAATTTTCATGACGGGGGCGATTTTCCTTGCAGTTGGCGGACGCGGAGGTGGTCGCGTTGAACGCGGCCTGGTTCTCGCAGGAACTGGATAGAATCCGGAGGTGAGTAACAGTCATTGCTATGAATTTTCCAGCGGTTCATTCCTTGCACGAGAGCTTCCCTTGAATAGAACTTGTATTCTTCATCGGGTGCCGCAAAAAATTTACCCATGCCGTCCCTCGATAGAATCGCAGTACGAGATAAGCTTCGATTTTACAGGCAAGGACAGGGGGGTCCCTGGTCCCTGGTACGTATCATTTGCGATTAAAAATGATTTCATTATTATCTTGAAAGCTTGATCAACAGCTCTCGCCCTGACTCACACAATTCCGTCCCTAGCGGGGACGATTTCGGCCAACTTCACCTGTTGCGGGCGTTTTGGAAATGATCGGTCACTTTTTTCTCGTTGCTCCACGAAAACGCCTCTTTCTCAGCGACCGCTGGGTCGATCGGGCTCAACCTGGTTGCGTTCGACGCGGGACAACCTGGCGGAGGTATGCCGTGGAAAAATTCAGGTACCATGTTCCTGGGGGAAACGTGGAAGGGGTAAACTTCGGTTTGAAAATCGGGTAAATTTACCAAAACTTCGGGTTGTCGCTAAACTCAGTCGATAACTCCTCAGGGAAGCCGAATTCGAAATTTTTCATGATGGCTAAAAGTGCCTAAAATGAGCCTATTCACCCGATCTGTGGTCAGCGGCTCGATCCGCCGACTTTTTTTCCCACGAAAATCGTCATCCCGAAATTCTCCTCGTGGACCGCGGAATACCGCTCGGAGCGCTGATGTTGTGTTCAAGCGCGCGCTCCAGTCTCTCAGCATGCTTCCGAGCGATGGCGCTCTCGGATTTCCAACGGTCGGAATCCGCCGGCATCAGCCATTTTGAAGAGGGAAAAGCCGCGCGAGTCCTCTGTGCATCGTTTCGCTGTCGAATTCCGGATCGCTGCAATCTGTGATACGCAACTGCCACAGCCGTGATCTCAGTGAATTCATTGTGTTCTCCGGACTCTCAAGTTGATATCTGCAAGATGGCTGAAGCCGGACCAAGCAGGAATCACCGGTGGGAAGAGATGATCTCCTGGGGCGTCTTACCTTCCGTCAAACTGGCGGGGACCGCGTGGCGTTTCATCTCTTCCCACCGGTGGTTCCTACTTGGTCTGACGATTTTTGTAGGGAAAAAAAAGTCGTCGGATCGAGTCGCTGACCCCCAGATCGGGTGAATTGGCTCATTTTAAGCACTTTCAGCCACCCGGAGTTTTGGTAAATTTACCCGATTTTCAAACCAAAGATTACCCCTTCCGCGTTTCCCCCAAGAACATGGTACCTGAATTTTTTTCACGGCATACCTCCGCCAGGTTGTCCCGCGTCGAACGCAGCCAGGTTGAGCCCGATCGACCCAGCGGTCGCTGAGAAAGAGGCGTTTTCGTGGAGCAACGAGAAAAAAGTGACCGATCATTTCCAAAATGCCCGCAACAGGTGAAGTTGGCCGAAATCGGAAACGGAATTGTGTCAGTCAGGGCGAGAGCTGTTGATTGGTGGGTTATTTCATATAGTTTCATTGAGCCGTTCAAAAGCTAGGGCCGGGACGAGGGGAGGGAAAAAAAGTCCAGACTAAAAATGACCACCCTGTAAAGCCGAGCCACACTCTCTAAGCAACGTCTCGGAAGGCTGCGCTCAAAACAATCATGCGCTCGAATCGACTACGCGCTCAAATCAACTATGCGCTCAAATCGACCATTCGCGCAAATCAATTTCGCTCAATTCAATTTCGCTCAAATCAATTTCGCTCGAATCAATTTCGCGCCAATCAATTGCGCTCGAATCAATCGCGCTCTAATCAATTGCGCTCAAAACAATCATGCGCTTGAATCGACTCTGCGCTCAGATCGATTTTGGGCTCAAATCGATCACACGCTCAAGTCAATCTGCGCTTAAATCACCCCGACCCCTTGAGAGAGATTGCCGAGTGTCGGGTCGAGGGAAATGGTTCCAATTTTTTGTTTCCGTCCGAGGCTGACAAGACTACACGAGAAGATTCGTTGTTTTGCCGAACTCTCCCGACCAATACTATTGCAAAGGACGTCAGACGAGTCGTGAAGTGGTTTTTTGGAAGTATCAGCTTGGATTTACGCTTCATCGGTACATTTCTACGGACGATGCGCGAGTGATGCTCGGCAACAGATCCGGATTCTTTGTTTCTTTAAAGCAAGAAAAACCAGGTTTTTTGCGAATCACACACTGCTGCCTACATCGGCATGCTCATGCATCAATTACGTTGCCGGTGGAGTTAGATGAGGTGCTGAATTTGATTGTGAGGTGATCAACTTCATCCGCGGCAGCGCTGTTAATCATCGGCGGTTCAAGTCGCTTTGCGTACGTTTGGAGAGCGAACGCACAGCGCTGCTCTTTCTTACTAGCTTAAAGTGGCTTTCGCTGGGGCAAGCATTGTCTCGTTTCTTCAAGCTTCCGGACGAACTTGAAATGCTCTCGAAGGATCAGAAGAGTCGTTTTCAGAAGGACCTTCCGATGTTCCTGTAGACGTCGGCTTCATGACGGATATCTCCAGCCTGCTTAGTGCTTTAAGCATCTCGCTTCAAGGCAGAGGCTCCTATATGCTGATCGCCGAGCAAAAGCAAAACGCATCCGCGAGATTGG
>NW_003805104.1:418286-436186 GCF_000255335.2 Galendromus occidentalis | reverse complement strand
TCATCGTTGTGATAGAAAAAGAGACAGACAGTAGTGTCTTGTTGTCTCTTTCTCGAAAAGGCGCCAGACCAGCTCCTGGCTTCCCTTTTGAGAAATTCCGAGCTCCGACCCAAGGCATCGAACACGAGAGCTAGATCATATGAGACGTTTGTCAAAGGGGGAGAGGGAGTATTCCATCCGCATGATTTCGTTTCACGAGCTCCGGTTCCGTGATACGCGGGGTTTGTAATGAGCGGAGCTTCGAATTCGTGTATCTCGAGCTTCGGAACATCGAATTAGACAAGCAGCGTCGGATTCGAAGTGTAAAATAATTTTTTCCACCTAGTTTGGCATTTGGCCCACTGTGCGACGGGTGGTCGAGTGGTTAGCGCGTTTGTCACTTCTCGTACAAACGTGCATAGCCGCAACGACGCCGCTCGCGCGGGAGGCGGTGTGGGTTCGATCCCTGCTGCCGGAAAATGATGCAGATACTCGGCCTTGATCCTCCTGGGTACATATGCTCTATGGATCCGTCCTCGGAAGCAATGTGAATAACAGTACCCGGGACGTTGAACCTCGGCTGTGTGGTCCAGCCCGAAGAAGTTAGGGTGATATGATCGATTTCGGCGAAGTTGAGGGTGATATGATCTCAGAATGCTTAGAGATCAGGCGCATAAAAAAATATGTCATTTGACTACATGCTTACAGCCGCCGCGTCTTCCAAGAGACGAACTTCTCATCCTCGTCGGTGAGCTCCGAGCGAGGATTCACCCATCGGTAAGTTCATGACCCCATCATGGATTAGGTCCCAAGGACCAATTTACGGAAGCCCTATGTCACACGACTCATCTGGATTTTGCAAGCAGAAATGACTTCGATTCGAGGATGTAAGATGCGACTTTTCCAGGAGCAGCGCGCTCTGATGTGGGAATTAGGGCGGCGGATATGGTGAGTTCAATTCTTTTGTTCAGCGCCAATCCTGTTTCTTTGTGAAAATCTATGGTGACGGGGAATCATGGCGAACGATTTCTGCCGACTTGATCTAACTCATGGAGCTTGAGACAGCGACCATGCCGACTGCCCATCCTCTGAATGTCCCAGCCTCTTAACTCGGCGGCTAAATACTTTTACATTTTCAGGCCGCCGAAGTCCGCCGCCTCTAGCAAGCGCTCGCCGCAGCGGTAATTTCATCTCGAGTCTAATCGTTTGTTTGAGACTTGACCAGTTCTGATGACAAAAGAAAAATACGGAGAGAGAATTTTCATGACGGGGGCGATTTTCCTTGCAGTTGGCGGACGCGGAGGTGGTCGCGTTGAACGCGGCCTGGTTCTCGCAGGAACTGGATAGGATCCAGAGGTGAGTAACAGTCATTGCTATGAGTTTTCCAGCGGTTCATTCCTTGCACGAGAGCTTCCCTTGAATAGAATTTGTATTCTTCATCGGGTGCCGCAAAAAATTTACCCATGCCGTCCCTCGATAGAATCGCAGTACGAGATAAGCTTCGGTTTTACAGGCAAGGACGGGGGGGTCCCTGGTACGTATCATTTGCGATTAAAAATGACTTCATTATTATCTTGAAAGCTTGATCTTAGTGGCAATGGACGGATTCGAAACGTAGTACGATTTCGATTCCCTTTCTTCTTTACAGATCAAAACCTCCTTGAATAAAATGTTCTAATAATAACTCAGTACAACGGGAGTCTTTCCAGAAGACCGAGAAAACCTTGTCTCGCGTTTCGCTGACGAGGAATGTTGGTGAAGTGTCCCATCGCTTTCTGATCCATATCATGTTTATCGTGCTCGCTTCGGAGGGGAATGAATGCGCCCTTCTCTCGCGTAGGCCCCTCGGCACGGCGCACCCCTCGATGGCGCTCTGAATTTGACCTGCCAATGAAGAATATATTCATCCACCTCCGCGCAGCTACTTGGGATCGCGAGGTCCCGCGATCCTTTCGATGTTAGAGACAATTCTGTTGGAGGTGATGACGGTTCGTCTCTCTGCGAATATTGCGCTCTGAATTCATCAGGGAACACATTCTCGAGTGATCCCCAAATCCCCAACGATTTTACGATTTTTAATCGCATCGTTATTTACACGTATTGGAGTACCCAAAGTACGCTGGGTTCCACTGGCGGGTTTCCATGAACCAAGTGGCTACGTCGCTAGTCTCCAGCGACGACCCCGCCACCGCCAAAAGCGCGGACGGGCTGTTCGATGGTGCAGCACGCGGCCGTCGAGCTGTTCGAGCGGGATGAGAGAGACCTGTCGAACTCCTGCAGGCTCCCTATGGGCGGTTTAGATATACCTGAGAGGAAGGAGTGGAATACTGCTCAGAAAAAGAATGTGTGCGAGCGAGTGAACGATCTGCGAGGCGGAATCGCGCGAACCATGAGGCGCTCTTGACACTTCTCACGGCATTTTTCCGGCGAGCGGAACCTGAGCATGGTTACCACATCGGTTTTAGAGCTTGACTGCGGGGTATAATCGATCATGTTCAGCGGCGTTCAGGAAGAGCCAGCAAGCGTCTCCAGAGGTGGCGGACCATCGAAATTCATGGCCTTCCCCTGGGAAGCCGGGAACTCGCATGGGCTTGGTACTAGGATGTTGAGTGACTCCCCATCAATGAATCAGGAGAATGAGGATGAAGCTTCCAGGGTGTCCCCGGCCTTAGGTAGATATCCCTCTCCGAGAGCTTCCTGAACAGATGTATCCCCGAACTGATCCGGATCAGTGCTCGAGCCAGCCGAAGTTCTCCGTGAGAACGAATCAATCCGTAGCGATTCGGCGGAGGATTCACTTATACGCCAGAATCAGGTCTATGAAGTCTTGAATTCATGCTACAGGGGTTGTTCGCGCGGGTGACGCCGACCCCTAATCGAGACGAGGACCGGTCAGCTGATTCATAGACTAAAGCTCATTAGAAATAAAACCCGACTCTTCCGTTCCTTCCGATTCGAGCAATCAACGCCTCCTCAGGGCGCGTTCAGAGACTTGTTTGCTTCCGGCTGGTGGACCTATTTCAGGGGAGACCCGTATCGGATTTCCGATCCCATCATTCTCGATTTCATTCTGCTCACACAGGCAAATCACCCTCCCGCTCAGGAATTTCTCGGGCGGAATCATTCGCCGCACCTCTGCTGTGATCAATCTCGTCCGATTGCACGGAACCAGAGAACGCAGAATAAGTCCAAGAGAATGTACTTGTCTCTTTGAGGTTCTTCCTGGAGCTTGGATGAGGCTCCTCCTCAAGCAGTCTCAGGGTGATCAAGAGAGCCAGCGTTCCACCTGGAGCTGGCAACTGAACAGTGTGTTTTGAGTTTATTCGCTCGGTCTGAGCAGAGTATATACCTAGTTTAATAGACATAATAGTATTGCGACGGATCCGTTCAGGCTCCGAGTTCCCTCAGGGAGACGAATTCTGGGCACCGGGTGGCGTGGTACCTCCCGCATCTGTCTCCGCACCTCCTGCAGGTGCAGCTTTCGTTCGGTTCGTGGAAACCGTCCGTTGAGCACACGAGGTGATGGAATCCATGGGCGGCGTGGCGGCAAATGAAATGTCGGTTCGCTCTGTTCATGCTTTTCCACGTCTCGTCCTTCAGCGCTGGTGTTTCCAGGATGTCAACATCGATGCCCGATAGTTTTTCTTCCCACTTCGCGATGTTTTTCTCATACGCATCCGTTTTCGGGAGTCCAAATCGTTTTTAGAGATCTTCCGTGAGAAGCGTCGTCGGCACTATCCAGTAAATAAGCCGATTCCGAGTGCACGGAGGTAGACCCAGTACTCGCTTCAAATACACGGCCTTGACTTTGTTGAGCGACTTGAAATTCGTCTCCGACAAGTCGTTCCAGATTATGTCCACTCCGAACGCCGCTGTGGGAGCAACTTTCATAGTGAACAGTTGCAGGGCGGTTCTGACGGAAAGGCGCTGTGGAGTTCGGATAGACGACATCGCCGTGAATGCCTTCCGGCATCGTTCCTTCAGATGTTTGCCGAAAGAGTGGCCATCCGTGGGGAGGATTATCCCTAGATATGGGAATTCATTCACGAACTGAACACCGTCACCCCAAGCACAGTCGTCCAAATATCATCCAGCGGGATCGTCCATGTATTTCACGCGAGAAGATGATAACTTTGTCTCCATAAAGATCGACAATGGTACTGTCGTCTACTTTTACGACACCAGCAGGTTTATTTGACGCGATTAATGCGGGGGATTGATTTCCATCGAGTCCCGGATCGGCTCCAGCGCGATGCTCCCGGATTCATGGCTCTAGTCGGATTTCAAATCCATCCTGGGGCTCTGTCTTCCAGCTGTGTGGGTGAGTCAGATGGACGCCACAAGAATTGCTCTGCTGGAGGTTGACGCATATGTTGACGTTTGGTTCGGGGGTGCCCGCCTCCTGGAGGAAATACACGTCTCGAGTAGGTTTCGGAAGCATAAATTATCCCGAATAATGTCTCTGGGATATACTGTACGAAGCTGATCAACGCCGTCGGTGCGAGGCTAACCTCTATCGAGTTTGTGCAATGGAAGAATATGTCCGGTATCACAACGAATGTCATCGCTCCGGACGGTCCTTGAGCGAATGCTGTGATCCGAGCCGTCAAGACACTGATAAATGAGAATGAAAGACTCGTTCGGAGATTCTAGAGACTGGTAGTCGGAGCCATTTTGGGACGACCAGTGTGAAGATCGATAATCCGGGTAGCGTCGCGGCGGACTTTAGCATGTGTTATCGACAGATCCCGAGATCATGCATTCTCGGCGAGAGAAAAGAGGTGTCCGATGAGCTCTCTAGCTCCCAGGGGCGAGACCGAAGCCCGGATTCGTGCCAGCATTGGGGAACGTCCTCGGAAACTCGAAACTCGCTGGTCGCGCTGGTATTTTTCTGATTCCATCCCTTGCACTCTCAGATTTGGAAAGTCACCTGCTGCGGTCGGTCATCAGCATTTTGTTTGTTCCCCTATTTCGACGGAATCCGATTGGAGCTCTCTACTCCTGAGTGAATCATCCGGAAGGCCGCTTGAGCGTCGCGGCCCGAACTTGTGGAAAGCTATCGGAACGCACGCTAGGCGGGAGTACTTTGGATGCTGCTGATATCGAAGCCGTTCGTATGAATTCTGATAAATAATCGATAGATCCAGTTTTTTCAAACAGAAGGTTCGCTTAGAGGGCTCAACTCCTGGCAGCTCCTCTTGTCAAGAAATCCTTAGGTCTGGAATTCCATCGCATCGGATCGTCGCGCAGAGTCTCCTAGAGATCGGGGATCCCTAGCAAGGATCCTGCTAGTCCCGGCACGATGCAACTCCTCTGGCCCCACGACCACCCGAATAAGACGTCGGAATCGGCGTGTGACGCAAACCTGTCCGCGGAACGTCCCCACTCATTTTGTTTGATCATTCAGAATCCGAGGTGTCTCCAAACTCACTTGTAGTCATCAAGTGCAGGTCGCGCCTTGAGTCCAAACGACGCTTCGAGGCGAATCGGTTGCGAATCCTGGACTTGACGCAAATGAGATCAGACGAGCTCTGCAACTCTGGGAAGAACTTTGGGAGTGAGCAATTCCGCGCATATCCCTGCTTTGCATCTTCGCGGACAAACCTCTCGAGTCCCCGGGTCGGGGGCGCGGCAGATCTCGAAATGGCGATCCTCAAGAATCGGGAGGCGCTCCAAGTTTGATTGGAAGCTCTTCCCGACCATATTCCGATGCTTCGAGTCCGCTCGAATGCTATTTCTGGATGCGCTTGAGGCTGGTAGCTGGAAGCGCTTCAAAACCACGATTCTTACAGAGGTCTTGAGTCAGTAACTCCGCGTTCGTAGCGTATCGCAGAGCTTTGCGCGGAGCTCCATTTCAGTAAGCGCCCCTCGGATATTCTTACTCTTCGATATGCGAGGAAGTGCCCGTTCCTCATCGTGATCGTTTCGGGAGCTCCCATCTGAAGTTTTCTGCTGCCTCGTTCCCGGAGCCGAGAGAAGGAAGAAACGTCACCGCGGTGGCGAAGGAAACCGATGGTAGCTCCTGTATGAGAAAATTGGGCAGGGATGGAGTGAACTCGATGCAAGCATGCAAAGTGGCACTTTGATCCCTCCATTCATTTGCGCGAGCTTTGTGGAGCCTCTTTCGGCGTCAGGAACTCCGAGACCCTCCACAGATAGACAATCGAGTTGGGGATTCCCGTTCTGAGTCTGAGCAGAACAATGGATCTTGAGAAATCGCGCAAACCACTTGTGTACACAGGCCATTTGTACGATTCAGGTCCACTTGAGTAGCGGGTGAGGGAACGCCTCCCGTCGTCGTTCTATTATCCGGGAGAATCCTTGCCAACGGGCTTGACCACTTCGTGGATTTCAGAATCAATCACGATTTCGCAACACGCCGCGTCGCTACACACTCGCTCGGCCAAAATCATTGGATCATTCCCGCAGAAGCCATCCGCCGGATTGACATTCTCCTTGGGAATGGTTCCCTTGTGGGGAATTCTGATGGGATCAGTTTCTCCACGACAGCAACCGGCTGACGTGAAGAATTCGACCCATAAGACGGGTATGACTTTCTTCGCTAGAGTCTCGATTGTGAGAGAGCTGACTTACGAGGCGCTGTCCGCGGAGAACATTCTTTCCGCTCTGAATCGTGCCCGTATTCGAGTAAACGCTGAGGGTTTCGGATATATCGATTTGCCAATCGACTCCGCAGTGTCGGCTGCGGCGGATAATCCATTAGCAAGGCCGCTCCGCCGCCAGACAGCATTCTGCCATGTGTGAATTCGTTCGGATTGGAGGCTTTGCTCGCGAGGACAAATAATAAATTCAGGATGAATAATAATATTAATAAATCCTGGCGCAACACGTCCGTCTCTTTTTGGGGATAGAACGAAAGCCGAGCGTCCTCGCAATAATCGCGCGATCCCGCAGGAAGCCGTCGGGCGGGAATCGGGTTCGCTCGTTGCGAGTTTTCACGATACCGGAACCAAAGTCGATCAGGATTCTCCTCCTTCCTGCTCGTGATGAAATGAAGAGGGAAAATCAGATTCACGCCGTGTTCTACCCTCGCATTCGAATTCGCGGCCGCACAGGAAGTCAGGTCTCTCCCACGATCGGGAGTTACTTCTCTTTTCGACTGACTGAGCGGCATCCTAATTCCCCCGGATTTCCAATCACGTTTTCGACGAGGAATCAAGCAAAAAGGATGCTTCGGGGCTTCTAAATTCCTCTCGAGCGGCCTTTTGTTCCTCTGCGATTGTTTTAGGCCCTCGGGACTCGGCAGGACGCATCCTCACGAGTTCGAAGCCTGTTCACCAGAGATACGATTCGCTCTTCTGGGAAAAAAATGATGTTCACAGTTCCATTCGGGTCCACTCGTACAAATCTCTTCCCGCCTCTATCGAATACAGGATGTCTTAGCGTGAAAGGAATCGTCATCCATATTATCCACTCCCGGGCCTTGATGGAGCACTTCCGTCCCTGGATGAGTATGGTATTCCAAGAGAAGATCGAGCGACGTGCCACCGTCCGGGAAATGTTTGCTTTCGTCTCCCCAAACGTGATCAGTATTTTCGTGGTGTACGAGCTTTGGCGCATTCTGAGATTGTTCCACACACAGTACTTCATATGAGCATGTCATCGCTGAAAACGAGGGTTATGTCCTTGGAGAACTATGTGAGAAGAAGTAACATCGAGATCCTCGGTTTCCCGAACGATCCACCTCTGGAAACGGACAAGAAAGCCTACAGAAGTGGCAAGGTCTGGAAAATTAGCTCGCATGAATGCAAAAACATCGTTGTGGAGATTCCAAACCCAGCAGCCGCAAATTCATTCATGGACAAACTGGACGAGTTCAGGAAACAGGACCCGAATCGAATGGAGGCTTCTGCCTCTTGCTCTCGTTCCCCAAGGGTTAAGGTTGCTGTCATAAGCCACCTATCGCAGGCGACTGAACAACTGCGTTTCCCCGCCATGAAGAAGGAGGAGGTACTGGGTTATGAGTTCTGCTAGCTTACGAAGTCTGGATGAATAATGATGAGGAAGAAAGAAGAAACCAAAGCCATCTGGATACGGGACGAGGAGGACCTCGATCGACTCAACGAGTAGTACACTTAAGACCCAATTCTCGTCCTAAGCATCCTCCACTCCTCCATGGAAGCAGACAACGCAAAGCTTGGCTCTCGGCGTGTGGGGGATTGAGTGTTCAGACACATTAGTGTAGATTCTCTCGCGGCCTGGGGGTGGAACCGTGAGGGGGACATGTTTTCGAATAAATATTCAATTAATTAACAAAACAAGCATCAGAAAAAATCTGGACGTCTTCATCTCGCAGTTACTCAGTGATGCCACGGATATCATTAAACTCACGGAGACGTGGTTTCACCCGGAGGAGGAGTTTCTATTCGCCCTTCAGGGTTACAGACCATTCTATAAATCGAACAGCGCGTATCGTGCGGGTGGGGTGGCAGTCGATGCGAGAGACACAATTCCGTGTTTCGAGATATGCACTGCGACTGATCTCGAATGTGACTCTTGCCAAATAGAAACCCTGATCTAGGGACAACGACTCCAAATCATGGCTGTTTACAGATCGCCAACCATGGCTGTTTACAGATCGCTACAGGTGTTTCCAATCCCGAGACTTTCGCTGAAACTGGTGTGGCGATGCTGCTTGGTGCAATGGATAATGGTGTCGATTGTCTCGTGGCTCGCGATATCAACCTCTGCTCGATGAGCCATGACCGCAACACCGAGAGATCTGCGGAGTCCTGCACCGACGCCGGCTTCTTCTTTCTGAACGGTACTGTACGTACCAGAATTTTGGATAAGTCGCCCAGTCTAATCGATAATGTGCTGCTCAGAAATGTTAAGACCAATGGACAGGATCTTTCCGTTGGCGAAACGAATGGGCCACTCGACCACAGACTGATCGATATTGTTTTCTACGCCGACGGCGATCGATCTGAGGATAGTTCGAGGAGCTTTAGATACATTAATTATCAATCTCTCAGGGATAGAGCTCTGGAGGCCGACTAGACATTCTTGGAAAAAGTTAACGATATCACCGATGCCTCATTACTGTTCAAGTCGAATTGTCTCAGACTAATTCAGGAGTGCACAACATGTAGCCTATCAGCGAAAATACTCAAACCAATCAAAGAATGGGTTACGCCCGGCCTGGTCGGATTCGAAGATCGACGAAAAAATTAAGTCCAACAATTACTCCAGAGTTTTCGAGGTCAAAGGGTCACCGAGGAAAGCATGGAACTTCGTGGTCACACAGTTCAGAGGAAAAACTGGGTGCGGTACGCTGAGCCCCGCGATGGTCAATGTTTCCATCGTCGACGTGAATACCCGCTTCGCAACGATCAAAGGAAAGACGGTGAGATCTCATGTGGGCTACGTTGACCCAAGGCTCGGCATCCCGAAGGCCAGCGCCTGCTGCTTTGCCTGCTCCGAGCCCCCAGATGAAGATTTACTTCGCAACGTCAGGAAGGCAGCTGGCTACGATGGCATATCAGGGAGGTTCTTCAGGGACAATCGAGACGTCCTGGTCCGGCCTGTCACTGCACTCATGCAGAAGATATTCAGATAATCGTTTAAAGATCGCATCCCTACGTCCTATCCACGGAGCTGGACAGCTGACTGACACCAGGAATTATTGTCCTATATCGCTGCTCACCTCACTCAACAAAATCATTGGACGACTCATGGAATACCAGCTATGTGACCATCTCGAAACGAACCGACTTCTGAGCG
This sequence comes from Galendromus occidentalis, assembly GCF_000255335.2. Classification (NCBI taxonomy): domain Eukaryota; kingdom Metazoa; phylum Arthropoda; class Arachnida; order Mesostigmata; family Phytoseiidae; genus Galendromus; species Galendromus occidentalis. The sequence continues at coordinate 426,463 of NW_003805104.1, read as the reverse complement.
AATCCTAATACGGGTTCAGATCCGGTAAGGGTACCGCTCTAGCCGCACATCAATTCACGAGCTTCATAACGGAGTACCTCGGCACTGGCGAAAACTGCCTAGCGATTTTTTGCGATTTGAGCTAAGCTTCTGACATTGTCGATCATCCTAGAGTGCTAAACAAGTTGGAATCGCTTGGGCTGAGGGACTCGGCCTCAGAGCTGATGGCACCCTACCTAAGCGATAGGAGGCTGGTGTTCTCATGCGCGGATGGAGTGAGCTCGACATGCCAGATTAAGAGGGACGTCCCGCAAGGGAGCGTGCTCGAACCAATACTTTTTGACGTCTTCGTCAATGACCTGCTCAAGCTCAACGCTCCCGCTGAGATCAAGTCATTTGCTGATGACACAGCTGTCCTGCTACGCGGACGCTCCATCGAGCAACTTTCCGAAAAAGCATCGCTGAGTATTTCAGCGGTCGCTGACTGAATGAAAGTAAACGGGCAGCAAGCGTCTCATCTGTTAAATACTGCAATAAATCTATGTTCCTTCATCAAAAAAAATGACATTCGGTGCCGCGATGAGATAGTATACCGTATGGTTTCGACCGAGACTTTGTTTCTCCTTAGTCCATATACAGTGTCGCCTACGGAGAGCATCGGTGTGAGATGACGAAAACAGAGCTCGGTCTCCTGATTTCAGCAGGAGCGATGGAAAATACGGTGACCTTGCTGCCGTAGCCCATCCAAGGTCTTTCCTTTGTTGGGTGGAGGGACAGTTGAAAGAGAGGAATTGCAAACCTGTATCATAAAAGTAATGACACAAACGTGTCATCAATCCTGCCTCGGGCGAACCGGGTTTCTAGCAGCCTCCTCATCAATGTTCGAAGGAATGCTCCCAGAAACCTTGTGGAATCGAACTGAAAATATATACATGGTCCACATATTTCCGTGTCTCTCATAGCAACGATCTTATTCCCGTCTGCTTGGTTTGCGCCTGCCGCCGAGACTTGAGCACAGATGTGGGTACTTATGATAAATGGAATAAGTGACCCCGGGGCCGAAATGTTGCTCAGCTGCCGCCCCCATTTCGCCTCGGAGCGAACCTCGACCCCGATTTCGACCCAGAGCTCTTCAAGTCGCAGCCTCTCAAAAAGCTCTTTTTCGACGCAACAAAGGGTGACCCGTGGAAATTAAATCTCCTTCCGGGAGTCGACACGGACATTATTGGGATCGTGTACAAGCGACCGAGAGGCATTCGAGTGGATTCGAGAAGGTCTCTAAAGCGGAATCTGGGGAGAGAAAGTGCCGACAGAAAAGTTTTCGTAAGGAGTGAATGGACACACCGACCGACCGGAGAGGGGGGCGCTGTATTTTCAAGCGCGCCGACGCTGTTTCTCCATCTGAACGAAATGTATGAGATGCTCACTCACCCGGTAGGGTTTGCCGAAAGTCTTCAGTCGCTCCGTCCTTTGGCGTGGCCACCGAGACGCTCTATGCGCAACGCATGCACGGCGTGCGATCTACATGTGAAAGAACGCCTCACGTCTTCCGGAAAAATCCATTCTGTTCCGTCTACTCCCACTCCGTCTTCTTGGCTGTCCGGGTGGCTGCAAGCATCGAATGAGGGCGACCGTCGGTGCGGCCGCTGAAACCACTTTGAAAAAAAAACGCTCAAGCAGAAGTTTGCTTCATCCTTTTCGAGCGACACAAGGCCAAAAGCTTGCTGATACTTTCTTTTCAAATATTTCCAAACCTTGTTGAAAGCTTTTTTTCTTCGCTCGGTCCCGGTAGGCTTGGATGGGCGCACTTTCGCTCGTAAGCTCGCTCCGGGGTTACCGTCTTCCAACCTGGATTCCAGACCCTATTTCTAGAGAAAACTGGCACGTTGGACGGTAGGGGAGGGGGGGAGGAGTGCATTCGGAGACTTTCAATAGATCTGTCAATGGAGATATAATTGGGATGGGGACTTCATACCGAGGGAAGCGAGAGATCTCAATTTCCCGGATTCCCAAGAAATATCAGCCGGCCTCGGAGGCCGAGCCCGGGAACTTCCGACGACGGCGGCGTCGCGTCGGTTGCAACCACGCGCGGCCACATGCGTCCAAGCGCTGGTGTGTCCTTCCTGCTGCCTGCGCCGGAACCAGGCCCGCCAGCGCCGATAGAACAAGCTCAATTCTCAACGACTCTCCCATCTTGGAAATGGAAGCGGAGAATGTTCCGACGCGGCGGGGTAATCCTCTCTCTATGGAAAGATAGGCCACAGAGGTCCACCCTCAAGGGCTCAGCGTGAGAGCTCTGGGTAGCACTCGATTTTCGCTATCTGAGTTTGAACTACTGTTCACGCCTTCAGCCGATAATCCGTGTCGTAAAAGACACCATCGACACGCAGAGGCCTCTCGGGATCGAGCTCAGTCGAAAACTTATTTAGATTCAGCTCACCAGGGTATGCTTGGCAGGAGCCAGAAAACATGGAATTGAATTAGTAGATCCCCTGTTTGAGTTCAAGATGTGACGCAACAAGCTTCTATGTCGGAACGAACGAGAAAGTTCTTGCGCTCTCACTCAGACGGCACCCCGCCTTATCGTTCGCTTGAAATCCCTTCCTCATATGCCTTCCGTTGGGTATGTAGATGACGCGAGAATCCCGTTGATAATCATGATATAATCACCGCCTCCGGAAGCCGCATCGGAGAGGGTAACTGCCACCACAAGAGGAAGCAATCAACGACTCTCGATTCACGGTTCAGTTTCGAGAGAGGGAAATTCGCCCTCGTTGACTCTGGTGACACCATTGGCCACCCAAGCATGTTTCGAGCTCCCATGGGACATGATGCGCGGTGGGAGCAAGGACTCAAAACCTATACAGCTTATCGACGAAAAGTCTCTCTCAACATTCACTGTACTGCTCAGTCAGCGAATCGCGTCGCTCAGTTGGAATAGGTTATGGAGTGATCGAGCGCCATCCGGCGTTTTCCACGCGCAGATTCCGCTTGCATAACAGATGTAAAACACTTGCGAAATTTGGGATTCCGTGAGGCTGTGCGGAAAAGTTGTACGCTGCATCCCCGCGGAAGAATCCACAATCCAAATATCGAAAGGAACAAGAGAGAGCCCTGACTAGGAGTTAGGCTTTCACAGAAGCAATAAAATTGCTCGCGACTCATACCACATTAATTCATCAAGGTGCCGACGGTGTTGATTCGTACGAGGCGGCGCGAATGGATTTGTTTATAGGACTGAAGCGTAAAACCTCCTTGATCTGATTGTCTCGGATCGGGAAAGCGGGAGGGGGTCAGAAATCATTCCTTTCAAATTATTCCAGGGCAGCCGGCGGAACCAAAAAGTGTTTCCGACTCCGCGCAGCTTCATTAGAAAACAAACCCCTGTAAGATATTCGATATCTGGAGTAGATCTCCACCAAGATTCTCGTTGAAATCGATCCCGAGGACTTTCATGACCTTCGCTCGGGCAGGGTTCCTCCGACGGAGAGTCTAAAAATGATTTCATCGGATGTTGTTCTGAAACCGAAAACCCGATCTCCTGTTTCTGGGATCGAAGCTAAGGATATCTGCGGTCCGCAAGTCCTTGGATCACTTCAGCCTTTCTTGAGATCGATCGCATGGTTCTCGAGGGTTGTCCCCTCGAGGTCGCCCACGTTATCGCTATCGACCGAATCATGCGACCCGGAGGCGGTGGGAGTCTGTCGCGAAAATCGAAGCGAAACAATTATGAGCCGCTTTTCAAGTTTGTGATTGGCAGCGTGAGGCGCGTCGAACGTCAGAATCTCGACGGGAAACCACACTGCCTGCCCTGCACGAACGTCAGTTGCAGCCTCAAAGTTGCGAAACTTTTTCACGCCTTCGTCATCAGAATGGAATCCATGCAGATTATAGAGCTTTTCGACGGGCGCCGCGTCGCTCCAATCTGAGTGAGTTTCGTATCTCGAATCATACCCGAGTCATGGAGCGGAAGTCTGCCAGCTCGCAAGAAGCGAAGAGAATTCCAACTTCGGGGAAAAAGGGCCACGAGCTCATTCCCCGAAAGAGAAGATGAACATTCTATGACATCGTGGCGCTTCTTCTCGCTCTTCGTTCTCCATTCACTCAGGTCCCTCAAAACATAACGGCCGGCGATTATTGCATCGGACATCTTTTCGCGTTGCGAATCGATCGAGCGAGCGAGCGGACGTTCGCCGTCCGTCGGGAAGAAAGGCTCACAAATATGAAATAGTTGAGTGCTCCACTTCTTTCTATTTCATATCTGAGCGGGGACATCTCGTGGGTCCGAATTCGCCGGTGATATGCATACCGCTGCTTCCGCATCGACGCGTTGTGGCTGCTTCTGCGGAATGAAGATTCCACACAGAGCATTGAATTTGAATTCGCTCGCAAGCGACGACGGGGGTCGTTTCCATATGATTCGCGACAAACCATACAGAACGTTTTGACTTTTATTACGTTCGAATTGAGCAAACAGCTCCCGAGACCGAGGATCCGCTCGACCGAGAAAAAAGCCACCCTTCTCGCTCTGAAACGAGAATGTTCTCACATCCTGAGTCGTCGTCGGCTTCGCGCGAATACCATCGAGGGCTCGAATATGTTGAGTGATAACTCAAACGAAGATGCTTCGAACAAGGGGCTGGAGGAGCCGCCTCCATCGAGTCGGCTCACTCCGCTCGTGTCGAGACAGGGTTCACACAAGGTCAGATGGGGTTTTGAGTATGCGCGATGAATATTTGAAGTGACTCCTAGACAATGATCTTGTGACTCATACCGGAAGATCCCCAGCTGATTCAACATGCATATGCATACATCGCCGTCGTGCCGTCGGCTCGTCCGTTTTCGCCCCGCGAAAGTTTTTGCGCTTTGCGAAAGGGTGCCTACAATGAATGTGGCGCAAAGGCCACAATATATTATGGCAACTTGGCACGGGAAGGAAATAAATCTAAGACAAGGCTCCCTGCCATTCCACAAGACAGAGTCGCAGACCCGGCACTGTGTCGCACTGACGGAGGAGGCGCCGCGGTACCGCGATCCGCGACCTTCGCCGGCCACCGTCGGCGGCGGCGGCAGTAGCAGCAGCAACTTTTAATTGCGCGAAACAATGGTGCTGGAGTTAGGGAATGTTCTGTTCCCTCTCCGCAGGCGTCGCGTCCCGTTCCGTTGAATGTGTCTACCTAAGTGGAGCGCTGCGGGAATAGCTCACCAACTAACAGACACGGTAGCCGGCGAGCTGGCTACGTACCTACTTACCTATCTGGACAAGCGCCCACTGGGCGCGAACCGCGAGCGGGAGTCGCACGAGTAGAGCTGCGAAACGGTTTCACTCGTTAACATTGTCATTCAAGGAAATCCATAGTTGACGTCCTAACACAACTTTTTATTGCGAGCGACACGACGATGAAGCTCCAAGACCAGCACAAAGCCCCGCGCGACAAATATGAGAGGACGGTCTCCGGATACACGACGGGTGACGTGGGCAACTGATGACGCTACTACTAACTCCCATCCACCCCACGACCACACCGAGTCCAGATACGTCACGAGGCGAGCTGACACTCACAGTGATCAAGGATCAACAACTGAGCTGTTGTCGAGGCGGTCTTATACTGGCGTTATCGCCGGCTCGCTCGGGCGGCCGGCTCGCTAAATCCACAAATCACAGTTTGTCACAGAACGCAGCTGACATGTTTTCCTTTGACAAGCAGCACCGGCTCGTTCCATGGCGGCTTCCAGCGTTGGATTTGACCCCTCGGATCGCCGAGGGGTATCAACGCAGCTCCGAATGCAAACGTTGTCGAGAACAGGTTTTCCGCCAGGAACTTCCCGAATAACAGCTCTGATCCAGGCTCTGCATGCGTGTTCGGCGGCTAGAAGGAAGTCCTCCTGACGAAAACTCTGTGTTCTCCAACTTTCCCCACAAAAAATCGACTGAACTCACATGGACGTTCGGGTGTGAGTGATATCGGTAATTAAATTTAGATCTGTTGCCGGAACCGATCGCGGAGCAAGGTACTACCGCTGACTCGGCCGAAGGCTCTGGGACCGAATGGAATTGCCTCCCCGTTCGGAGCAATGGATGTTTCGAGAGATCGGGCCAGCTCCTTATAGATCATTTCCCCGCTGCAAGACGCCTGAGCTCAAGGCCGAGTGTATGATTCCCGCCGAAAAAATTCCGAGCAGGTTCGGCTTCCAGCCGAACCAGGGGTTCACGTGGGACACGCGTCTGCGGTTGTGACGGAATGATATAAATCGTTTATTCAATCTTATTTTTTCGCCATGCCATGTCGGAATATTAAAAATGGATCTCAATCGAAACCATTGAAGCATTCTTTAAAGCGATTCCTGATATATAATTAGGATGCGATATCTTCAGTGATTGCGACGATGCAATGTTGAACGCAGAAAGTACCGAAGCCGATTCCTGATCGCTACGATCCGCCGATCAATGTGAGCGTCTGGAAAAGCGTCATATCAATTCGAGCTGACCATTGCTCAGTTCTATTACCGCGAGCGCATGCGAGTAAGCATGGTGCTGAGTGCATACGAGGGCCGAGTTTGACGTCCTAAGCAAATAGCACAGATTTCCATCTCGGTTGCTGATCGGTCAACCGGATTTCGAGAAATACTCGAATCGTCTGCCCAAAGATCTCGAGGAAAGGAACGCATTCGACCTACAGCGGTCGCACGTACCAACAGATGAATAGCTAGAAACATATGTTCATGCGCATGCTCAGTGCCCGATTCGTCTGCTCGGCCGCGGATACATTCTACCTATGGCGATCGAACGAGTAAGCAGACGAACCGCTGGAAACAAGTTCTCTTGCTCACATGTCGACCGGAAGTTGGACAGCGTACCCTAGCGTATCGCACAAAAGTTAATTGACGAAGAATGGGAAGCTGTTATTATCATTGGGAGGCTGTTATTATCATTGGAGGCAGCATGTCTAATACCCAGCACCTCAATGTCAGTCTGGTGCATTTCGATCTGAGCAATGCATCCCGGTCAATGAAGTCGCTTCTTTTTTCAAATTTTGGCGCCTGTGGATTTCGGGACGTCACATCCGTAACACTTTTCGTGACGTTGTTTACTCAAGTGAGCCTAAAGACGTGTCCCACGTCAAAAAATTCCCGTCATCCCTCGAATATCAATTGAGTTGGATTGAATCCGATCCTTGACATGAGCGCGAAATTTCTCCCTCGAACGAGCGGATGCGTTCACGAGGTCTTGGACTCGTCGCTTCTTTGCGGAACTCCCAAGCAGCTGGCGATGTTCCACGGACTCCAGCTCTTCTCTCAATTCTATCAGGAGGAAGGAATTCTCCGCTCTCTTGGCGTCCGATTATTCCTGGGGGATGCTCCTCATCTTGGACTGGTGATATCAACACGGGACGGACACTAATTGAATCCATTCGTGGGACCGCTACCAGTCGAAAAGGCACCCATAGGCGGATAGAGATTAGAGAACGCTCGTTTCCTCTCCCGGCTCACAGTGGTCGGAAACCACGGAAAATCATAACTTCTGAACGGCTGGACCGATTTCGCTGAAATTTTTATGGTGGGTTATTGGGCCTAAAACGCAACTTTTGAGGATATAACTGGGTCTGGGTTTGACCCCGGTGACCCCGAGAATCGATTTTTTTTCACTAAATCGGCGATTGCGGCTAAACGGCTGAACCGATTTTGGATTTCTTGGTGGCGTTGGAAAGCTGAGTGAATTTCGCATCTTTTTGTCTCTTGAGAGTTTGACCTATGACCTTTCGTAAGCGAGCTAGCGGCCGATTCTTAGAAGCGCCGATATCTCCACGAAAAATGCTTCGTTTTTTTCTCGCAAAAAAACGATTCGGTGTGGAATTGGATGATCTACCCGTTTCTGACGATATTACAATCATTTAGTAAAGACGAAAAAAATATTTTTTTTTCAAGTCAAAAATCACGTTTTTTTGCAGTTTTTTCACGAAAATGCCCCACCCCTCTAGGTCCGTAGACCCACCAACATTTTTTTATGATGCCCCCCACGCCCCCGCATCCCATGAAGGTCATGTTGGGCACCCCTTCCGGGATTATCTACCTTTAAATCCGGAAAAACCCTTAAAATGGCAATTTTTCATAGAGAAAAAATTCTTAAAATTAATTCCAGGGCTAGAAACTCGCTGGATCGGCTTTATTCTTGGTAGAAAACCGCGCAAATCAACTCA
>NW_003805104.1:370214-418266 GCF_000255335.2 Galendromus occidentalis | reverse complement strand
ACATGATTCATCAAGACGATTTCAAGGAGTTCAGAGCACACTTGAGCAAGATCATCTTGCCGAACTTCACGAAGAGGTGGAAAGCAACCGGTCGCTGCAGAATCAAGCTCGGGAAGAAGTACCAGGATTGTTTGAAGAAGTATCTGCTCGTGAACTTGCTCGATGTGCTCTGAGCTCCTTGAAATCGTCTTGATGAATCATGTGGTACCGATGCTGGATATCTTCCATGATGAGGTCCAGGTCGAATTGATTAGATAGGAAGAAGTCCATAAGATCCCCGTAGGGTATCACAAGCATGTACGACTTCATCGCAAGAGTTTTCGGCCGTTGAACAGCACAAGCACTAACACGTATGGCGAATCGATTGTCCCGCGCGGTGTTTATGTAGCCGCCGCGGCGGCACCAAAGATGGCGTCGCTGGCGGCGAATTCGAAGTTCTGAGTTGATTTGCGCGGTTTTCTACAAGAATAAAGCCGATTCAGCGAATAATTAGCCCTGAAATTAATTTTAAGAATTTTTTCTCTATGAAAAATTGCCATTTTAAGGGTTTTTCCGGATTTAAAGGTAGATAATCCCGGAAGGGGTGCCCAACATGACCTTCATGGGATGCGGGGGCGTGGGGGGCATCATAAAAAAATGTTGGTGGGTCTACGGACCTAGAGGGGTGGGGCATTTTCGTGAAAAAACTGCAAAAAAACGTGATTTTTGACTTGAAAAAAAATATTTTTTTCGTCTTTACTAAATGATTGTAATATCGTCAGAAACGGGTAGATCATCCAATTCCACACCGAATCGCTGTTTTGCGAGAAAAAAACGGAGCATTTTTCGTGGAGATATCGGCGCTTCTAAGAATCGGCCGCTAGCTCGCTTACGAAAGGTCATAGGTCAAACTCTCAAGAGACAAAAAGATGCGAAATTCACTCAGCTTTCCAACGCCACCAAGAAATCCCAATTCGGTTCAGCCGTTTAGCCGCGATCGCCGATTTAGTGAAAAAAATTCGATTCTCGGGGTCACCGGGGTCAAACCCAGACCCAGTTATATCCTCAAAAGTTGCGTTTTAGGCCCAATAACCCACCATAAAAATTTCAGCGAAATCGGTCCAGCCGTTCAGAAGTTATGATTTTCCGTGGTTTCCGACCACTGTGCGGCTGGTGCCCGAAGATCGACATCATCGGGATTCTCCTGGGCGACGCATATCACGGACCCCTCCTTGGCGTGTTTCCCTTTGGAGGCAATTTTTTACCCGTGCTCTAGCTCCGTACAGAGCGAGCCACTCAATACGTATTCGTCAAGGAAAGTCCGGACAAAACAAAATGCGTGTCTTATGTTCCCCCCGGATACATGAATTAAGGCCCAGAGCTCCGCTCGTCTGTTCTGATCTCGTTGTTTATGCAATTTGCGTCATCGGCCCCTCCTGTCGTTCGCAGATATCCCGAGCTCACGGAGCTCTCATACGTACAAACGGCATCATAAAGCGGAAAACAGCCGCAACGTCGGTACCTGGGGTGAAACACCACGACATGGATCATTTACCGCCAAGATAAGACCGAACATCTTTCCGGACAAGTTTCCCTCAGAACGAGGAAAGCTGAGCCCTCGAGGGTGAGATCTCCAGTCGCGAATTTGCCTCGCAAGCCGCGCATAGCTCGAGACGACGCGAATATGAGCTCAACTCCGGACAACTAACACTCGGCGCGGGAATGAAGGGTGAGGGCTCTTCTCGCTAGCTGGGTCGCCATTTGAATGAGGGCGAGTCCTCGGAGTGATCCGAGCGCAGATGATGATATCGCGTCCCCCGCCGTTTTCCGCGGGGAGAACTGAGAATTTTCTCCGTATCCTCGAGAATGATTCGGACGTTACAATCCGCCCCAGTGCGGATCACCAAGTGCCTTGAATTCTTCGGAGAAGGAATACGCTTTTTCCATCTCTTCCGTTCGATCGCGCCCTTCCGAACGCAATATCCACGGGGACTTCTCCGGAACGATGAAGTGACGAGCAGACCGACGGGACCCTCCATGTTATCTCGAATCGATCTCAACATATCGATCATTTGCACGTCGTCCGGGAGCTCAGAGAATCTACGCACGAATGGAATCCGATGCCTCGAGAGCGCGATGCTCCACTTCCCCCATCGGTTTTCAATGGATCGCGCGAGCTCTTTTATTTCTAAGAGCTGACAGCTGTCGCCATCTGTGTCTTGCTTCTCAGAACTCCTCTGTCAGTCAGTCAGTCAGTTGCCTGTCCGACCATTGGCGGATCGCTCGCGTGGTCACTGAGTCGATCAGTTTCTCGAATTTTTAGCCGAATTTTCTTGCTTTGATTCCCGAGTCGGCGGATGAGAAGAGAATTATTTCGAGACAATCGGGCTCTGCCGGCTGCGCTGACTAATGACGGTCATCCGGATACGTTTCCTTGACAGAGATTCGCAGAATTCCGATGATCATTCCTCGAATTCGCCTCGAATGAAGAATCATGGCGTTCAGCAATCGCGGGTCATAATGAAGGACTCCTCCGTGTTAGTCTCAACACTGGCAGAATTTCTCACAATCGATTACGAGCTCGTGTTGCTCTCGTTCCGGAGAACGCTCCCTGCCGATTCAAATTCGTTTCGAACGACTGCGCCAACAACGCAATCCGAGTCGTTAAACCGGATCGAAGCGTCGAGGTTCGACGGAGTATTGAGCGGAGAACTCGAAAATCTCGATGTTATTCAGCGCGATGCAACACTCGAGGTCCGGCTCCTCGGTTTAATACTCCAACAACTCCCGGCGATTCTGAGGGTTTTCCCCCCAAATGATCCAGGCGACGGTGATTGGAAATAGGAAATTATTCCTGGAGCTTCTCACAGTGCTCCCACCGCACAACGCTGAGGGAAGACCCGGGAAGATAATGATTCTCGAGAGTTCCGCGAGCCGCTTCTCACATCCGAATTGGAGCTCAACCATTTACTTCTTCGCAACCGGCTGAGCGAAGACTCCATAGATAAGAATCCCTCGGAACGGAGCAAGCCACCCACATTTTCCACTCGCCGTCGGAGCTCACTCGAAATTCCTTCTCGGCTTGTGGGGCGGAGTAGCGGGGAATTCCATAACGAAGTAGAGGCTGCGTTCCTCCCCCGACACGGCTCCGGCCAGAAGTTGTTGATCTTAGCTGATGCATTAAACGGCGGCGTTATAATCTGTCTTTCTCTCTAAATAGTGTTCAACTGCAAAGTTGGCCCACTGCCAACGGTTGACCCATTTCATGCGTGCTGCTGTTGAGGCAGGAGACTCAGCAATTTATGATTTGCACGCAACAGAGGAACAAAAAACCCAACGGAAGCTGTTTCGCGGGAACTCCTCTGATGAGGCTCTCAGCAAAAAGTTGGAAGCAAACTTTTGTGAGAGCTCTCAATGTTACAACTACATTACCGGTTTCGCGCAACTTATCGAGCGTTGAATTCGCTTCCCCAGCGATCCGGACAAAGCACGTATTTCCGAAACGAGTACACACTCATCATAAGGGCTCATGATCAATTTTCCACGCGCGGATCCAGGTAGAATCTGCATGCGTGACTCGCGTCCGGCATCTGTCAATGCTCAGCCTCTTCCTGGCTCGGATCTACAACGGGGAAGAAGGAAAACAAACTCAGGGGGGATCTCCTGACCATGGTCCCAACCCGAGCTCGACCCCAACGTCTCTGTCTCGATTTTACAGAAAGGAAAACAATCATTGCTATTCGGGTTCTCCCGAATAATCTTCGCGATGTCCGCTGGGAGAGATCGGCGTCGGGCATTCCGACTCTTGGGGGATTTATGCTCGTTCATCAGTTCTCTATCACTGTTCTAAGGATCCCTGGAACGGTTTTACTAGCGTCGGACGCCAATGACCTTACGAGAGAAACAACATTTACGCCCCAAGGCGTCACGTATAAATCCTCGGAGGGACTTACAAAAACATGGGAATACTTCGCAGCTGGGATTGCGTTGTTTGAGCTGCAATCTTGCACGTTTCCGAGCTCTCGTCACACGCTTTTTCCGTATCGCGGTCCACCGGTGGCCTCCGCATAAGGATTCGAGCGACCCGAACTTGAGCTAGTGAAGCGATAAATCGAGAGCATCCAGAGAGAATCAATCTTCTCAGCTGTCGAAGTTTCCATAGAGTATCTCGTTCCCTGCAAGCTTGGGAGTGGACAGCGAGCGATGATTCCTTGCAGTTCAGTCAAGCTTCAGACGCTGCAGTGGCAGACGATCGAGGTTTTCTCCAATATCTAGATCTCTCCTCGCTCCTTTCCGACATGTAGGAAGCGTCTCCCAGCTGTAAACTGAACAATCGACTCCGATCGGTACAGTCTCGAGCACTGAATGAGGTCCAATGGATCTCACAGTGCGGATCCTCACCGTTGACTTTCCATCGACTCGGCCCTTATTCACAGCTGAGAGAGGTCGTACGCGAAAATGCATTCTCTGCTCGACTGCGAGTCACCATCGATTCCGTAGACGCATTCTATTCTACAACGGGACTGCGAGAAAGCGAATGGGACTTCTTTACTGTCGTAGTTCTTTTTTGGACTTGCGTGACCCGCGCTATTTCCTCGTCCGGCGGCCACGCGTCGCAGACGTACTCCTGAATTCGATTGGCTCGCCGCAACAGCTACTGGAGCCTGATCGATCGCTTACAGATATGCACAGAAGCAAATTACGCGACGGTCTCGTGATGTCCTCTTTTATTCCAAAACGAGTTCCGTTAGACATGGCGAGTGGAACGAGCAAGGCTGCTGAAAGTTCAAATAGCTTCGTTCGGGAACGCTGATCCGATTGTCTTGTGGTTCCACATCTTCTCTCTAGAGGTTCGAAATCGAAGTGAGCTCTGCTCGGAATGGTTCTTGGGAAATTAATGGAATCCAGCCCGGGGAGGCTTGTACTCGTTCGAGGCGGGTCGCTGAGTTGACGACGCGCGAAATGAGATACGTGATTCTATCGGGAGCATTTCCGGCTCAAGCGGAAAAAACTCTAGATGCGTCAGCCACGCTGGATCGAGTGATAAAACAGCGTAGCTGGTCCGTGATTGCGACCACGAAGAAACGTCGCTATTCCCCGGGTCACTTCTGGCGAAGTCAACTCCTGCGCTCGAGCTCTCTGGATTTAACCTCAACAGCGATGATTGGGTGATTGCGCCCCTCAAAGACCACAAGAGGCTCCGTGCGCGAACGGGCCTCTGATGTGAAGCGACTGTCGACCGCGATCTCGGCGAGATTTTTGTTTACACAACCCCCGGACCTGAGCTGAGTTCATCTCGAGGATCCACCGACCTAGGACTGGCACGATCTATTCGTATGCTTAAATCGACAGTGCAACGTCTCCTCCTCAAATGTGTCTAGAGCTTGACTCACGTCATTCGGCGGAGACACATGGAGCACCCGGAAGTGCCCATGCCGTGGTGCGTCGGATTCTTCTGAAGGAAGTACCTGTGGAGACCTCTCACGGAGTGGAATTTAACACCCGTCATCCCGAGGCGGGTGTTCCACTGGCCCCACGAGGAAGGCAAGAGTCGGAGCAAAGGACGCTCCTTACTCCTTGAACGAGGATGAGAAACTCCGCTCGGGTCGGAAAGAAACTTCCTGAACGATTTTCAATCCATTCCAGCCGGACGGACGGTGTCCTTCCCAGATATTGTTGTAAAAGTAAACGAGGATAACCTTCTCGTCAGATGACGACTATGACTACGAGGGATTTCGATCGATCCTTGAATTCGAAGATTCACAATACTCTCTCTATATGACGCACTTGAGTTCGAGTTCCGAGACATTGTGCATCTCTCGCGAAGCACCGCTTCTGGCGATCGGAAGATCGGAGCGTCGAGCGTCTCGATTCCAGAGATCCGTGTTACCGTGGACGTGGCGTCCCGCAAGCGTGACACCGAGAGGTCCTTTTTGCGAGCTCCGCATCGTGAGCTCCGCGATGAGGAGGACCTTGACGCTGCTCGCTATACGAGCGGGAGGCATCCAGATCAAACCTGGTCACGGCCTTGATACACCTGGGTGATATCGCAAACTCGTTCGAGTTATACCCGGGACCCTGAGGTTTTAAGGGAGAGGACCTGGATTCTGAGAAGAGTGACGGTTTGTCGGAGGAGCGGGGAAATTCACAACGGAAATGGGTGGTTAGTGTGATAAGATGTCAGTGAAGCAGGTTGGATATCACGACGTCCGCACCGTCATCCCCAACCGCCATACCGGATTTTCCCCCTTCCACCCCAGATTCGATGGAGAGTGAAGTATGGAAACTGATTCGGCTGTTATTCTTCCGACCCGGAACACGGGATCGTGAAGTATTCCATGCGGGAACGGGTTCAAATCGCTTTGGCAAGTTGCGCTAAGCTGTTGCGTCCCGCGCGGGGGACTCTCGTCGTCCACTTTCGTATATAGATAATCTGCATATTCAATTTAAACTTCGCTCCACCACCACTGCCCTCGAGGCCGCCGCCGCGCCGCGATCATCAACCCACCGACGACCTCGGCAGCAGTTACGGCCGCGACAACATTACAACGTCCCCGGGCCACTGCCACCAGCAACAGCCGCGGCAACTCGAACCTAAAGTTTATCCCTCAAATTTAAAAGCTCTCGAACTTGGCTCGAGCCCCCGAAGCATTTCCGACTATCCCGATGAGAAAGAGGGCAGGGGTGCGGAGTAGGCTCAACGGCTTGCCACAACCATGCGTCGGAGCTACGCGTTTTTCCCACAATTTGAACGTCCCAGTGAAATCTACACGTCATCCGTGATTGCGTCAGTAGGTTGAGAGTTCTGACGATGAATCTACGATTCCTGGAGAAAGAAATTACGCCTTTCCCCCTCCCTACCCGCCACTCCCCCTCGCCGTCGGAGATATCTCGCTGGACGAACCAGAAAGAGAGTCCGATCCGACCATCTTGGGAGTGTACGGATCCGGGGGAACAATATCAGGGAAAACCTATCGCTGAGACAGAAATCGTGAAGTCTGTATATTCTTCGTTCGTCCTCAGGGTTCAATGAACTTCGGACAAACACTTGAGGGACTGTTGCGCAAGACGCTCTCGTTGCAAGGCCCTCGAGGAGGTGAAATGCGAAACTTATTATTTCCAGTAGCAGCGGGCATCTCTCAACGGTCTTGGCTACAAATTACTCCGTTCGTCGGAATACTGTAACGCGGAATTACTCCGAATGTCAGGAGGAGATTTCCGAGGTACGGAAGTTTATCGCTATACACCCGAGCTTCCATTTATCATCCTTATCGAAGCGCATCCTTCATCGATCGTCGCTTCTAAATCCCCGTCTCCGCAAAGCTCCATCAGGGAGCAGCTCTTCTCGCATCAAAGTCCCGGCGACACCGACGGCTGCAAATTCAAATGGAAATCCGATCGCTAGCGGGGGGAAAATTTTGGGTTCAGGTGGTTTTCCTCCTCTTGGTCGCGACATGTTTCGAAAAGCACGGCTGCTCCTTACTCACGACTGAATGGCGGACTAAGACTCGCTGATTGACTGACTGACTGACTGACTGAGTCTTCGGGAGGGAGGAGAATTCGCCCACGGAGATTCAGAGAGTTCTCCCAGTAATCGAGTTCATATTCCGCTGTGCCCATGTATGTTTCCGGTCGGCTGCCGCGATACGTGCTCCAGAAAGCGGTCGGACACGTTTCTGCTCCGCTGCGCCTCGTGATCGCTTGCCCTTACCCGACAAAAGCAGAATGTTGAACGACCATCTCGATGAGGACCTTCCGACTCACCGTACGAGCCACAATAGTTTTCGACGAGAATAGTATTCCGCCATCGGAGCGAACGAGCTCATTCGGTTGATTGAACTTCCCCAGAAGCGCTCCCTAGGACCCGACCTTGCCTCTGACTTGCTCACGGACATCGTGATACTTCAAAGCGGCGCGGCGGCTCGGGCGGTTGTGAAAGAGCTCCCGGTGCTATGCGACAGGAGGCTGAAAGCAAGAACAACGAAAAGTTTCCGAAAGCGCCGCAAACTCAACAGAGTTCGCGCTTCCATCAGGCCATGCGACGCGTTCCCCCGGCTCAATGAAGCACTCATTGATCGTCGTGGAAGCTCTTGAGTTTTTACACATAGTGTCGAAACGCCTTTTCTTAATCTTTTCCAGAGAGGGTTCCGGCGAAACTTTCTCTATAATGAGCATGATCTGCGCGAGGGTCGAACCGAAGAGCAGGGAATATCCAGTTTTCTCAAGCGGGGACACGCTCTCTCGCGGGTCGGGTTATTCTTTCGTAGAGGCTTGAATTACGATACTCTTGATTCTCGATCGATGCGGCTTCGCGTTTCTTGAACTTCTGGTGAGCGACGATTAGACTCACCGAACACTCCGCGGAATCGCTGAACCCTTTCACGAGAAGACCCGACGTCACTCGAGTAGAACACGCCGAGAAGTGTGCTATGAGCCAGGAAACGCGCACACTCTGTTGCAAATGAATCCTTCTCGAGCGGAGTTGAGATCTAGGAGAAAAAACTCGTGGTTCCGGGAATTCGTTGAACCTTCCTCTCACTGAAACGGGCAAAGGAATGAATTTGCATACGGGGAGAGGTGTTATTCGGCGGCCGTTCAATTATACGCCGCGTTGCCTAAAGAGTTCCCTTATTCGTGCAAGCAAACAGGCAGGAAGGCGGACGAGCGTGCGTGCGTGCACGCGGCGAGGGAGGAACCGCGGCGGACACGGCGCGGCGTCTCAGAGGGACCGTTGCGTATTTGAGTGTATACACGCTCTCAGGAACGGAAGCGGAGTATTTTTGCGGAAAACTCCCGCGCAGTGGGAGATCCGGAGCTCAGCGGGGGCAAGTCCGATCGAATTCGGCAGTTTGCTCGGCTCCAATTAATTTCAGCCGACTCCTGAAGCTCTCAGCAAGGCAGAATTTCTCAAGTCGTCCTTGGATTCCTGGCCGATTCGGCGCCGCTTCTACTCAGATCGACACATTGCCACTGGTGGCAGCTTGAGAGTGTTCCGGGCTGGACAGGCAAGATGGGCCATCGGGAAAGCGACGACGGACGCTCAATCGGACGGATTGATCCAGTGGCTCGAAGGCGGATAGATACGAGCGATTGCGAACGACAATGCGGTTCACAGTTTAATTAATTCGCTCGAAAATCCGCCTTGAACTCATTGCACTACAAGCAGATGGATGGAGAGGAGGAGCGGGGCCTGGAAGCCCTCCAGTGAGTCGAGCCAGTCGAGTTAATTAAGTTATTAAGGAATCTGCTTGGCTTTAGCACTCTCTTCATTGAGCCAGCTGACGACTGACTGACTTACTGACTGACCTACCCTCCTTCAGACGGTCCGCCTGACTGACTAACCGGCCGTCCGTGTGACCCGCCGGCGAGCCGCCCAGCCGGCCGGCCGACTTATTCTTCGAACGAAAAAATACCGAGTTGACAGCCAGCTGAGTGAGTAAGCCACATCGGACGAGGAGGACAGTCACGTCAATCTCAATCAAGGAGGATGTATTCCCTCCTCTAGGTCGCTTTCTTGCGATCAGACGTCCCCTCATCATCCGATGGCGGCGTCAAGGATTGGGCCAGATCTCCTAAAGTTCAGGCTGATTGCGATCATCTCCTGGTGATTCGTATTCTTCTAAATCACGCAATGTCCGAAGAAGGGAGAAGGCTGAGAAAGATAAGACGAGAAGCTTAACGACTCCGAAGAATAATGTTCATACGAAGCAGCTCGCTAAAAAGCACGGGTCGTCTGCGGAGAATCAATACGTCGAATCCTTGACGTGAACAGGAAGTGTTCCGCAGTCGTTCGAAACTTCTACGAGGAGGCTGATAATCGAGTTCCGTTCCCAGCTCGGAAAAAAATGATACCGAATATATTTTCAGCTGCTGCTTCAGACTTTCCTCAGATGTAGCCTAGCGTGGCTGGCACGCTTGAGGGAACTGGCATAAAAGAATATTCTCTTTCGGCTAATCCATTTCTTTTTTATTTCTCTTCTGACAAAGGGACGAGAAAAAGATTTCCTTTTCTTAGTCGCCGTCGTCGCCGACGCGACGTTCGTGCGACTCGACGCCAATGTATGGAGCCTGTCGCAGTCTTTGCCGTTTTTTGTCGACTCAGCCCAGCTCGCGACTCCTGTACGGCTTGTTGAAACGATATCTTTTGAACTTTCCACACCATTCATTGACGTTGACCTTTCGGGAATCGTCATCGACGAAATAGCCAATATGTTATGGGAGGAATCTATTTAGACATAAAAAAGTTACTTTGTGGGTGGACTCCGAAATAAGATTCCGGCGGGGACTGAATTGTCAACTCTGAAATCGCTCCCGAGACCCTTTCATGCCGGTGGGTCTCGAACTTCCTTCGGATTTTTTTTCGGAAATAAAACGTCACGGCCAGGGCTCAGCTTTCGAAGCCGATAAATGATTCCCGCGTCCACATCAATCTACTAACGGCACTCTAGTCTCAACGAGGTCGAAGGGCAATCACGACTATTTGATTTGATTGGTCTTTTATATTTGTCCGATTGCATTGCCTCCGGAGGGGAATTCCCTCGACGGCCGCCGCCGCCGACAACACGGAGTCTTCATTGCTTAGAGGACTCTCTTGAACGTAGGGAAAGCGCCCCTTCTTGAGCACCCTCGAACAACATCGTTGCGCGACTCGGGAGAACTCTCATCTCCATCCGATGATCAACTCGCATTGATGTGTTGGTAGGATCTACACTGAAGCCTCGACCGCCGAATACCTCGTTCTGCCGTCGCCTCCAGTGAGTGAAAGAAGAACTTTCCGGCCCTGGACCTCCCGTGTAGTGCGATTCCCCTCCGTGTCTGACTCCTAACCAGTTTCCGATGACAAAGTTGACGGGAAATCTCTGCAGCTCTCCTCTACGTGTAAGATTGTTTTTTGCGCACATCCAATCTGTCTGCTCTGGCTCATCGAGAGGAATGATTTGCCCGATACGCGGAGATTCCTCTTCGATCATTTTGTCCATGGAGACCTCGGATTTTATTTAGTCGAAATCGATGTATCAACAGATTGACCGGTCACAGACGTGTCACGTCATATCGATCGACCAGCGCACGCCCACCACGAACACGTTTCTGAACCTTATCACGCGTGTTTTCGCGAGCAGGAGTCACTTCCCGTCCTTCGTCTCTCATACTCCCGAAAACATATTTGTCGCCCTCCGATGGGAGGGAATGGGTCTATGAGAGCAGGAGAACCTTCGAATTACGTGTACGTTACGCTCGAATTACGTACGAGGTATAATTCAGCGCCATTCCCCGTGAGGGTACTCGACGTCTCTCTCCTCGCCGTGGAGCGTTGAGAGCGGCTTCCGCGGACCGGTGCGTCTGTGAATATCTCGTAATCCTTGGGCATATCGACTTCATTCGGAGTCGAACGCTGGGAAGGACTGAGCTCTTAAGAAGAGATGGGCTTTTTCCCCTCCAACGGATAGCTGAGATCTCTTCGTTCGAAAGTTCCACGTCGCGTCGTTGACTTCGTGGGAAAATTCCGAAAATGTCGGCGGCAGCTTCATGAAGTGAAAAGCTCACGGTTACGACCGGACGGTCCCGCGAAAAACCTTGTCACTCTAATAATTACCCGGAATCGAAGCGTACCGGAGAAACTTTCCCCGCCAATCGTGGTTTCATTAGAATTTGGAGCTCGTAATATCTCGTCATCTCGTGCAGACAGCGGGAGCGGCAGCAGCAGCAGCAGCAAGGGCGTGGTTGTATTTCGGGTGGAGCAGTTCAGAGTCGGAGTTTGCGTTTTTTTAAGAAGTCACGACGAGAATGTAAACCGAACATACAGCGTCTGATTGCTGCATTCGCCACGATATCCTGAGAAGCGGTTACGACTCTCGCAAAGTGGAATGTCAGACCAGAAAAAAACTCGTTGATATCAAAAAGCCGACAGCAGGAGATTGCAACGACAACCGTTTGTAGCTTCCGCCTATCTCTCTCGTAATTTGTGCGTTCCCTCGAGAAAAAAGCTTTCGGTCGTAGCATCTCTATTCTCGCCCTTCTAATCTCCGCTGGCTCCAGCGACGGGCTGCGGTATTGGAACTACGAATACGATAAGATAAAGGATAGAAATCTTGTGAGTTCCCGCAGTGACGCAGCGAGGCGGAGGGGCCGACATCCGTGTCGAATGAAATTTTCAAGCCCATTTCTACTTTGTCGCTCGATCTCTCATGGATCCAGTCTGCGGGCTCGGTAGGCGGCATCGATTCGACTGCTTTGTGCGAACCTCGGGGAGCGAGCCGCTCCTTACGGCTTGTTCAAACACACGCTCCGGCTGAACGGAGATCCAATGTTTATCTCTCGATTGAGGGCTGAGTGGGACGTGCGCGCCATCAACGCACTGTTCCGAGGGAAATCCCAGGCGGCGATCTCAGTTTGCACAAATTTTTTGAGGGCAGTTCCGAGAGTTCTGTTGGCTGTCTCATCCCTCCGAAGACCAAATCGGACCTCCGATCCACCGTCTCTAGCTTGAGCGATCCCTCATCCCCCGATGGAAGGATATACTGTGTGTTTGGAGTCAGGAGCCATTCCATAAACCTCCCCAGACGTCGCTGAATGCGTCGACCAGATGCCTCAGCGGCTTCGACCTGATGCATTTGCTTCCGGTCCCCGAGGGGATAGGGAAGGAGTTCCTGGCGAAAATCCAATCTGGTCTAGTCCTCCAGACCTTCATACGCTGCATGGGGGAGTACCATCACGAAATTATCCTGGACTGCAAGCATCCGTCGTCTCGCGACAGAGCTTTGCTGAAAATTTCATCTCGCTCAGTGTTCAGGAACCACGATCAATCTGGACAATGACGGAGGTCTCGTTGTATTGCGACACTTTCGAACTCCTTCCATCCGGAAATGTCCTCTCTGGGAGAGCCGCGCCGCATCTCTCTCAAGATTCGGTCCCGTGTTGAGCAACGGCAGCTTTCGACTCGCTTGCACTTTCCACCGCTCTGACTTCGAATCACCGACACTCCCACCGAAGGAGCCGTCCGGATGGCGCAAAGCGGCACTCAGACCTCAATCTCAGAATTCTGAAGTAACAGCTATACAAGTTCACCACTCCGACCTATGAACGAGGCTAGATAGAGCATGAGAAACGTGTTCGGGAAAGGAGAAAAATGCCGATCATAACAAATTTTGTCTGGAATGCGCTGGTCTGATGATCGATATCATCGTTCCCGTAGAGTTCCGTTAGAGCTTCCACGATTCTCTCGAAGACTTGCCCGCGCGAGTTCCTTGTCCACGTAGAGTGAATTGCCAAGTCACGTTCTCTGTAACGTTGTTGAGGGTTGAGGGCAACATGTGATTAGTTCAAAGAGATCCTATCAACTGACGCTGATCAAAGGACGACTCTTCTGGACTGGTATCAAGCTATCGCAGCTGCAGCCCATGCCATGCGACGCATTGTCGCTCGGATGAGACTCGGCGAGTCATTGATGGCAGCTCGCGATCGCTCGGGACAATTGTCGGGCGCATTTCGTCCGCGAAGGCAAGCTCTTGGCACTCGTTTCGGTGAATGGGGAAAGTCGTGCCCTTTTTTTGCGGAGATTTCCACAAGATCTCCCCGACGCCATCATGTTTGCTTTCGCTCATCGGAGAACTTTCTCGGGGGAAAAATACAAAAGGTGCTTTCGCGACGGAAATTCTCTACGTTAAGATCGCGAATCTGTTACCATCGGAGACTTCCGCCCCGTGACTCGCACTCCCGAGAATCCGCAACCAGAGAGCTTTGGTGTACATTAAAGCCCGCACTATTTCAATTCATAGAGCCAGTCGGAGCGATGGTAGGTTAGACCCTCTGTACTTCGTCGAAAAAGTCAGTCCGAGAAAACTGGTTGATTCTCTGGGATCCATTCATCGAACTATCATGGAAGACTCTTCTGACGGATCATATGAAATGAGATGCGGCATTCCGCCGATATTTCGAAAGTATCTGGGAGCTCGCGGAGCTGTGTAACACTGATTGAGGTCGTCTCGGGCTGAGACTACAAACATTTGTCTTCAGCGACCAGATTTCCAGGGTGGCCACATGAAGAAATTCCGAAGACTTTTCGAAGGGGAGAATCATTGACCATCGAATCGGAGAGGGCCACAATCATCATCGGTGGTTCATCATTATCAACTCCAGCGTACGAATTACTCGGAGATATTTCACAGGTTCGTAGATAACGGCTCCTTTATTTTTATCGATTTTACTGTACCGGCGCATCCTGGGACAAAAATTCTGAGGAAAACGGGTCGTCCCCCTGATTTTGTATGAGGACTCGGGGGGAAATTGGGTGGCGTGGAGCTTTTCTCGGGTGGAGTCTACCGAGGATTTACAAAAAGCAAGCCCCCGGAGAACGACAGTGGTAATTCAGGGAAAAAAATGCGACGGATCAATTATCTAAGTGGATGTTTTCCTCACGAATTACTGCGCGCACGCATTCCTCCTTGATGGGTCCATTACGCGAAATTATTGATTGACGTTGTATACGGCGACGGGGCAAAAAGCCGAAGATCGACAAAATCTTCGACCCGAGCGTGACGAGCGATTTGGCGAAACGTCAAGATCGTCTGTTGTTCACGCATGTCCCTGAGCGAGGTTCCTCGAGATTCGAGATGTTCCAATCGAATTAGTCTGCGGCGATTCGCTTCCGCGGCAGAATCTCGTTATAATCAATACAAAATCATTCAGCTGCATCGATGTCTCACGGTGGCTTTCCCATGCTAAACTTGCGCTCGAGGTGGTACGATTCGGGCCCTGCGTCGATTCAATTTTCACATCTGGGTTGAGTGCACCGAATATCAAGAGAAATCATTTCGTGGGACGAGAACGTCCGGAGGACCTCATCTCGGCGGTTTTGCTCCTCAATGGCGATTATCTGACGGAAATCTCCGCTCACAGCTGAGTTTTCCATGGTGAAAAAAGGCAAACCTGATTCACGGACTGGTTTCCTCAACGGATCCTTCGAGTTCCCTACCCCCCTTTTCCCGAGTGTCTCTGCGTAGGCTCCCGTTTCCCTCCGTCACCCATTCCACAGAGGGCCAGTCTCGTAGAGGTTGGAATCCTCTCCCGTTAGATGTGTGGTGCGATTTCTATTTCTCGCATTGGGTCTCGAAGTACGGAAGCGGGCGCGGACCGGAGTCACTCGGATAAGATGGTCAGCACGAATGAGCAGGGAGCCTTTTTGCGGGGGGACTGCATAATTCAGGCTCTCGAAATTTCCGTCAATGCTCTCATCCTTAGGGCCTGGCGTTTGTCCCTACCCTCGAGGATGTCGATTGAATTCTCCCCATCGAATCAGGGCAGTCTGAGTTGTTCCCGAATCCGACAGGAAACGCGGAGAATCGGGATGCGACGACCGCCGCAACGGAAGGATGCCCGCGCGAAACAAGTAGAATGCGGATCTCAACAGGGCAATAATCGCGCGCGACGCCCGTCAGCGAAATGAGAGCCATTGAGTTTCCTCGAATCGAGTCTTCGATGAGCGAAAGGAGCCGCTGTTCTCACAATCAGAGTCATTTAAATCCATTAGGGGAGCACTGGCGGAAGGACGGCGCGACTGGAGAAGGAGGTTGTCTGGGCGACGACCGAAGTTCCTCGAAATGGGATCCCTTGCATCGCTCGGTGTTTTTGCTCATCAGCGGTTTCATCAGCTTCATGTTCGTCGGTCATCGAGCCGTCTCCGATGATCGAATTGCATCAACTAATCGCCTTCGAATCTGGCCGAAAAGTTGGGATTTTCCCAGTTCAAGCACGCTTCGAGACGAAATTCGCAGTCACCTACCACATCCATTCTCCGCAGAAGGCGTCCTGAAGCGACATGCGAAGAGCTGCTCCTCATTCGGGAGGTGATAGGGCTGCCTAAGATTTGAGGCGACCCGTGGCGAGTCCTCGCAGAGCTTCCCCGCGAAATTTTAGGCCGCCCCGCCGAGCATTGAAGAGCGCTCCCGCTTCCCCTAGCTGTCGATCGGGAACAGAAACACGACAAGAGATCTCGGGACGTGTTTACAGGAGCAATTCGCTCTTGTCCTTGTCTACGTCGCCGTATCAGCCGATCTTCCGCACCGTGCAACAATCTTTTTTTCAGGAAAAGCATCCGCCTGTTTCGTGTGCTCGGCGGGGCGCTGTCGGAAGGACTCATTCACGATTCGACGGCTGTCCTCCCGAGAGAACAAAATCATATTCCATCGCCCGGAATAAGTATGACTCTCTCAGCTCATGAGGGCACCCTTGACTTCTCTGTCACCCTATAATTTGGAGACGACAATTAATTCCGTCTCCTCAATCAGCGAAAAACCTACTATTTTTAAGTGTACAGGATTTCAATCGCTCGCCACCTCATTTCCCAGCCTCTCATGCCTCCGATGACTTGAGTACCCACTCTCATATGTACCCCGGTCCGTGAAGGAAAATTTCTGAGGTCCTGAAGGGATCGGAGACAATGTAGTCCGGAGCTCACATCGATTGAGAGAGTTCGGGTTTTCAACGACGGTGGTGCGACAAGTTGTTCGGCGAGGAACCGAGAGGCTGCCATCAACGATCGATACCATGTCGAGGAATGTTTCCAATGCTCGTGGATCGATGGAACAGGACGCCCACCTACAGCTCAATCTCTCCTTTGAAACATGAAGTCCGTCTGATTCACCCGCTTTGTGATGTGTATGAGCGCGCTATTCTGTCTCACCAAGTCACTCAACTTGCTCTGCTGAATATTTACTTGTTAGCCGACTCGGGACTCATTCTTCTACGGAATGGAGTGACTGAAGATGAAATAGCCTCGTGGAAACTACCCAGCTGAAAAACGTGCATGTAGCTCTCAATCTGAATTGCAGATTTCTGAGGTCCCGACGGAAGATTTCAGACCTCTTGAAAAGTCGAGCGGACCAGACCCAAAAGGCGATATGCTCATCTCGCTATCGGTGATTGCTCGAAATGGGGACACCGGGCGGCGGTCTGTTGCCACAATTTCCAGATATTGACAGATATTGAAGGATGCCCCTCTATCGAGCGACCATAATCGACACAAAATAATATCACAGCAGCAGTTTCTGTACATAAAGGCGATGGATCTAGATGTCATAGACATACATATATCTGATGGCGACGAAGCGATCATAGAGCAACGAGATAAGGGCTTGCTGCATTTTGAATAGCGAATATGGGATCTGACCACCGACGAGCCTTCGCTCTCGTCATATGCGTAATCGACGCGAAGGTCTTCCTCTACTCACCCGTTCAGCCACAGGGGAGCAGACAATCCTGATGGACATGTTTCGAGAGGTTTAAGCAGCCTGCATGTGATTATATACGGCGGCGCTCATACCGCCAGAACCTCCATTCGCAGCGAATCAAATTGGGCACATCGACGTGGGGAATATTGTACGCGGCGCGATAAAGGACTCGATGCGCTCGATCGTAATTCGAGAGTTCGAATACCTGGGATCTGTTGTCCTCTCAAAACATCACCCTCGAAAACGCCGTTCGAGCCTCATGATTCTTGTCTATGAAAGCATTAGGATTAGACCTCGGCGTCCGTATGTGGGGCAACGCCTCATTCGGAACACCAGCCCACCCTCCGAATCGATAGTGGAGAAGCTCACGAGCGCTTAGATTTTGTTGAATTTTTGACACCCACGACTCGGACTCGGCCCGATGGCGAGTCACAGATCTCATCCCGCATGGATTTAACGGAAACCGGGGAATAGATTATGTACATGCTCATAGTCACTTATACTCGAGTATCCATTCCCTGCGTGTGCTTTCGACCGGATCAGCTCTCGGCTCTCCAGTCCCGAATCCGGTCTCACCAGGAGAGTTAGATCAGCTGTTCGGGACTTCAATGAGCTGGAGCCTTGCGGATGGAGCCTTCGGACTGGACGTAATTTCGATGAATTATGGACAAGCTGCTCTACCTCTAGCGGATCTGATCCTGTCCACAGGAAATTCAGACCAAGGCGAAGTCGTCTGTATCTCGTCGTTCCCCGACCATTTAGGCGGAACCTCAGGCCGCCGAAGGCTACGCCAACAATCGTCCTTCTGACCCTCAAACGCTCCGTAGTCCTGTATATCGCCCCAAGAGTGCACTAAAATTCCAAATTAATAGACCCAAGGACGACGCTGTTCCCAATTTTCCACAGCAATCAGACGACCACCACTCGAGGTCCGGACCTGTAGGGTTTTCCCGCGGTGAACTGTCCGATAGTTTCAGCGCCAATTCGAGTAACTCCCGCGACGCCTCAATTTTCCTAAGATCGAACGCCCCTCCTCGACCACATTCGTTCGCCCCAATGTTTCGCGACGGCACTCATAGCACCAGCATGAATTGCGCGTCGAGCTCACGAGCTTCCGGACGATGCAACATACAGGCCTCCTGGAAGAAGACGGAAACCCGACTCGCTGTACGTTCTCAGATCGGGTATGCCGTTTGTGGCTGGAAACGAGCTGCTCGGAGCGAGATTCTTGCGGCTCTTAGCCGGCTCAAGGCTCTGAAGAACGTCGTGTAGTAGTTCGCTCGGCTCTCACCGCAGTGCTTGGCTGAACACGCTTCCCGACAGAAGTCCTGGCAAGGCAAATTCTACCGAGAGTTCCGCCTTTCTAGCGAATTCCCTCGAGAAACCGACAGTCTTATCTGTCTGCCGTCGAGCACCGTTGCATTTGTGGCAGCGCCAGCGACCCTGACGCTTATCTTTTACCTAAGCCGCTCATTGGGAGCAGCCGACGATGGCACGGGCTCGTCACTCGAGCTATTCACGTGAAGACAAGAGGGAACCACTGGATGAATAAATGAATGAATGAACGGATGGATTGATTGATGGCCCGGCGGACAAACAGTCGGCGTGCAGCCGAGCATGCTGGCACCGACAAACCCCAGTGGAAACATAGCGGAACAACCTGACAGAATGACGCTCAGGGTCTGACATTTGAATGGATGGGGATTCTCCGCGGGACATGTTTTCCCATCTGAAACGCGTATGGCTCGTAAAGCTCGGTGAGAACAGTTGTAGAAGCCGCCCGACTCCACCGAGTTTTTGGTTCGACTTAGAATCGTCGAGTGTTTTTCCTTCATAATGTATCTCGAATAGGAGCGAAGTTCCGCCAGCGAGCGCTTCTCGAGCCCGCTCCCGGCCTACGGCGTGGGAAATTTCCGCGACCTGGAACCCCACCCCCACCCCCCGAAGCATACGTCAGAGAGTCGTCGAGGATATGCTTCTGCCGCGCTACGATTTCGTCGCGTCGGAAAGACGACACTGCGAGAGACGTCTCAGCGGAAGGACCCGCACCTGAAGACCCTCGACGAACTCATGCGGGTAATCTGCGAGGTCCACGAGATGAACTCTGACATACGATGCGGTTGTGTAGGACAGCAATCGTGCCCTTAAGGGACGCCACCGGAAGTCGAAAGTCTCCCGGAGAGGGTCATATCCAGAAGAATGGCGTTCAGGCCCAATATGGCGTGGTCCACGACTGGGCCTCCGGTTGGCCCATGAGCCGAGTGATTCTCGTCGTTCGGTTCGCGCACGATTTGCACGTCTAGTGCGTACTCCGGAATGATCGTCGTCTGAGGACCTCGATAAGAGACATCAGGTTACGTTCTGTAGACTCCCCATGGACTAAAACTTTCCTTTCACGGACGGACTCGCCTCGGAATAACCGTGGGATCCAGGTACCGACCCATCCCGAATATTCCCGGAGCGTGACCGTATTGAATCCCGGCTGCCCTAGGAGCCTCGGGTGCGGCGAGGGACGTGCGGGATTTTTGTAATCCGACACCACTTAAGCTGAACAGGACAAGCCCTGGAAGCTGGCAAAAACAACAAGTTTGCAGGTGCCGGGCGGGAAGCACCGACAACTTTTGAAACTTTCCGAACAGTTGCTTTACCGAGAACGACCTTTGCGATCCTGCGACTTTCCCGGTCCCCCGCTCCGAGAGTGAAGATATTTAGTTTCAAGAGCCCGACAATCGCGGCGGACTGTTCGGCTTTCATGGCTTTCGTATTCACCTTTCCCCATCGAGACTGAGCTTCCCGGAAACAGGTCCCAGGAAGCCAATGAACGAATCTCGGCGAGCTCTCAGCTCGATCAGCGAATAGGAGTTTAGTACAACAATTACCTGAGAACTGACTACAGCCAGCGGAGAACGGCCGGCTTATTATCCCTGAGGGAATGGAGCCTGATATGCCCTCTGTGCATCGCACCCAGCTCAATTCATGAGATCTAGACGCACGGCCCTACACCATCGAGACCTGCCAACAGGTCAGGCCGATCAAGTGCAACACATCGAATAACGAGCCGTGGTCCGACCTGGAAGTTATATCTTGAGAGTTCGGCGAATTAGTGGGCAAATGAGACACTTGTTGCGCCAGTAGCTCGAGCGGCCAGCCCGATTCTTTCTGAGGTCCTGTGAAGGTCGGAAAAACAACTCGCTAACAGAAGCCCTGCCGTCAATTGAGCATTTCAGGAAAGCGGCTCTACGCGCATCAGAATCGCTCGCGTGACTGAGGAAACTCGCAGTCGCTCACAAATGATTTTCGAAACGACAGTACTCGACGACTACATGAGGGAATCGTTCGGTGCTCGGGTCTTTCGGAAATTGAAGCTTCCGACGTCGAGAAGCGAGCGAGCGAGCTACGTTGCGAGCGTCGCAGACCCGTTTGGAAGCTCATCACTCTCTCGTCGGGAACATTCGCCTCTGGTTGAACGCCGTGCTTTTGGCTCCATGAAATTCACTCGGCACCGATATTCATGGAATGTTTCCCATTCACGTCCTTCCTCCCTTCCTTTCTTCAGAATTAATGGCAGCGTGTAGACTACTGAGTAACCTTTGTTGTTTCCTGACTAGTGGAGCAGTGTCTTATACTCCTGGCGTGTTTCGTTAGCTCGACCACTGGACCGGGATAGGAAGGCAAGAACCCTAGATGAGATTTATGTTCGTAATCTATCAACTCCTCCCGTCGCTACTGCGTCATACAAAAATACGCGCGCATGACTCATTAAGATCATACGAACACTTCTTCTCCGGCGTTGACGTTCCTGTCAGGTCTGACAGGTTATTTATGAACTTCCACCCAATGTCGTGTTTGGGTCCGGCCGATCGGATCCCGAGAAAGGGACAACGCGTATGGGCGCAGAGGTTTCCGGAAGATGAGTCAGATGACCCCGCCGCTCCAAGTGGGCTTAGTCTCCATCATCCTGGAAAACATTTTCTTCGATTCCGAAAACGCCGAATTTCTGCGTCGTATCGCGATTGGGCACCGTGACGCCACTCGGATGCCGCCACGACGAAAATGGCTCGACGATCTCTCTGTTCGGATGTACTGGCTCGTGGGAGGCTTCGATTTCTTCGGCTTGTATTCCGCGAGTGGAGCTCTGAGAGAGCTCTCGTCTCACTATTCGGTTGACTTGTTCCTAGGTGTCGGATTCTCGGATCGATTCCCACCGAAGGAATATCGAGAGTTGCCAGCCTGGCTCGCTCTGGGAAGGACAGCTGATGTTGTCTGCTCTCCCCTGATATTGCCATGGAGCTCCAATCAGGAATGAATAAATAAATACTTGGATACTTATGACTCATAATTTGTGGCCCCGCTTCCCGCGCTCTCGATGTTCATCTTTTGCTTATTGTTAGACTCGGGAAATTCCCCCTCTGTACCCCACCCTCCAAGTCTATCGCATCGGTTCAGGGCAAAGGGTGATCGGAAGATTGGAATCACCTCAGGCGCGATTCACGGCGCACAGGTTGTGGCTTTATTGGCCAAAGTTGATCCGTTTGTACGTTTTACGAAACCGCCAGCCGCGGAGAGTGGATTTTAAGATGGCTGTGAATCGTGTTGTGGCTATAACCGTTCTCCAGCAAAGTGCCGAATAAATCTGCGGAGCCTCTGCTCCCACCGCCGCCACTGCTCCTACTTTGGAGCCTTATCGTAATCGCTGCATGCCACGATCTTCGTCCCTACTGTTATAGCCCTATTTTCTTGCAGGCTTTCAAGGCGCGTTCTGTCTACATATTTTGTCGTCTACGGTTGTGCTCTGCTTGCTCTCCGGCCAGATCCTCTTCACAGCCACGGGCGACGCTTCCCCGTCAGGAAGAACTATTTTGGAACAGACGAAAACTCTTTCGAAGTGCGGAACTCAAAATCTTTCGGCACCTGCCCTTGAAGTTGGAGGGGAAAGGTGCCATAGAATGCAATGATATGTCCGCGAATTCATTCCCCATGATCACCCTCGCGACTATCCCGCGCTGGGCCCGGGGTGATGCTTGACTGAAATATCTTCGACGAAACAGATTCGGGGTCTTGCCAATTCCTATTGAAATCGAGTTCGACACCCCATTGCTATTGAACATCGCAGGAGCTCCTGTTCTCGATCAGCTCTTACCCCATAACACCAAACGTGCGAAGATTGGGGAAGCTGCCCGACGAGGTCGAGAATCTCTAATTCGTTCTCGGTTATGCTGGAACTTTGCGAAGCGGTGGCAGCCGGGGTGTTAAAGAGCCTGCCCGCAGGCCGGATCCGACCCGCGGAGCCCCGTTTTATGGTCTGCGCCTCGGAGCACTTTCCACCTGGGAGTATGATCCGCGAGTTTAGGGGCGGATTGACTTCTGGATTTTGGAGTTGGTAGTTCAGCCAACGCTCCAAAAAGATGCTCTCTAATTCTAGACTCCTATTCGTCGAATCCACCGGCGGCCATATGTTTCTTCTCTATAGAATTCGGCGGGGCCAGGCGGAAAGGTGTCAACGACAATGAATCCGAACGGGAACAAGTCGAATATAGAATGATGAAAATAGATCCACCTCAGATATGGACTCCCCTGGATTCTCCGGTGAGCTGGCGGGGACGTTTCTTTTTCTTTTACAGAATTCGGTGGAACTGTTGCTAAGGCTTGGTGGGTAGGTGTCATTGACAATGACTTCGGACAGAAAGAAGTCAGAAATAGAATGGAGAAAAGAGATTTGACTCAAGTAACCCGCCGGGGAACAATTCAAAGTCTGTGCTGATAGCAGCCCAAAGCTCTTCAGATCAGAATTCGGAGGAGCTCCAACACCTAGACAGTTTGGCAGACATCCAAAGTCAAACAAGTGCTTCTTATCAGCGCGGAGGTAATAGAAAAAAACGAAATGGGCACTCGGTGACTCAAATCGCTTTCCAAAATATAACCTAGAAGAGAGGAGGAGTCGAGATCTTGTTTCTTCACCGGTTTTGTTTCGGTGGGAACTCAACGTTCTCAGACGGAACTCCGGCAGTACAGAATCGAGATGGCCGCATCCGCATCGAACGAGTTCCAGATGGAAACCGTAGAGTCCATTCATTCGGGCGGGGAATTTTGGTTTTGGTATTTTTTTTTAAATCAGCGTCCTGGTGGGACTGATTTCAGATCGTTGCGGATCCGTGTGTGGGACTCGACCCATCCGCTTTCATTTTGCATCGGGACAATTATCGTCTCCATTAGGGATAAGTCGACGGTGGGTGGAGCGATAATAGTAAGAGAAATAGCCATGGCGAAATCGAAAATGATCATCAACGATGATAATTCGTGCGAACTTTCCATCATGTCTCACGCAGAGTCGTACCGGGCTCCCAAAGTTGCAGCTCCGGGCTTCCGGCTTTTCGAATGCGAAACGGAAATCAACGAAGGATCGCGAAATTAGGGAGCGGGAGACCTTCCAGGCAGCTGCGAGAGGGACGGCGGACTAATCACAGACCGTTCTAATTAGGCGTCAGGAGATTTTGCCGAGTACGAACTCGCGCTCGGATATACGCGGAATTCATAGAGATTATGTTCAGATACGACAACGGAATGTTTATTCCAACTTCGTGTCCCCAGTCAGAGCTCCCTCTGAATGATTCTCATTCGGTCTATCGTTTCGCCGGTACTCCGGTCTTCTCCTCGAAGCGCGTCTGTCTCTCTCTCTCCCTGTTTTCGCACGCTCGTTTGTCACTGCGTAAAGCTACGTCGGATCTGCTCGAGAAAACTTCGTGAATCCTCCGCACCTGGCGCCTCGTAAATGCACCTGGCACAAACACGAGTGGGTTCGCTGATGTCCCTCTCAAAAGCCACGTCTCCGTCTCAAGCAGTCCCTTGCGCGTGAGGTGTGTTTGACTTGTCCGAGTTCCAGGCGAACGTTCTCAGATTTTGGCGAAGTGTCCCGTCGAGGTTCTCCGTCGAAGCGTCCGCTCATCTTATCCTATCCGGGGCTGGTTGAATTTTTCCCGTGGACTTTTGGGAAGTCAGGCATGTATTCCCGAGCCGCCTCAGGAAGTTAGCTGACACAACCTGTACGTCACGAGTCGCTCCGACGAGATGCGCGCTTCTTCCTCCCGGACCGGCTGCTCCCGATGACGCCCGGGAACGTCCGCGTAGCTCTGTTTCGCATTATCGAGTTGTTCGCCAGGCTTATAGTCCCTCATAGTAGGCTCATCCACATTGAAAAATCTTCAACGTTTAGGCGAGCGTCCACAAGAAGACCGGCGAGCAAGCAAGGGGAAGAACTAGCCAATAATCGCGCAAAGGCGGTTATTGGGGCGAACCGGGACTTACTCGTCTACCCATTCACACCCTCCCTCCGGGAGCACCCGAGCGACCGGCGGGCTGACTGACGGACGGACGGAGTGCCGGTCGGGCGGACGTCTTTATACGTCCAAGAGACCTCGCTTAGTAAATCCTGATGGTCGCAACATCAGCGACAGTAGCTTCTGGAGGGCTATGAGGTTGAGGAGGAAGAGCAACGACGGACATTGCTCTACGTGGCGGTGGCAGCAGAAAAAGGCGTCGAGTTGAGATACCGGAAGCGGAAATCGAAACCGGCCGATCTGACGTTGATTGCTCTTTGCTGTAACAGACCAGGCTTGTCCGGTTGGCAAGCGAGAAGGCAACGGGGCCAATGGTGTTGGTGGTTTCTGCGGAGGGCTCCGAGCATTCGCTTTCATTCCTTTCGTCGGCATCTCGCAGGGTCGCGACCGTTGGGTCCGGCAGTCGGTCGTCCAGTCAGTCCGTTCGTCCGTCACTTGGGCCGCGACGCTAGCTAGCTGTCCGTCTGACTGTCTGACTGACTAGAAGGCTATCACCCTGGCTGGCTGGCTGGCTGGCTCTCCGTCCGTGTGACTGACTGCCTGGCCGTCCGCCCACCCTCCTGCCTGACGGACGTATCGGACAGGAAGGTCGTCCCGTCGACCGAGACGATTACAAGTGAAAACCAATTAATGCATCCAGCAGCAGCAGCAGGACCTCGCCCTATGACCATGTACAGACGCTGAACCGACGCTCATGGGGCGATGGAACAAGGTCCCATGGACAGTCGAAAGCCTTACCTCGCTCGATTAGACTTGGGCAATCTCATTTTAAGGGGAATCTAAGAACTCTGTTGCAGAAAATCGTGTTGTGGAGTGAAATGAAGTGTTCACTCGCGGACAGCCTCCCCAATCGATCACTGGTCAAGCGTACGGAGGGAGAACTTTGAAAAATCCGTGCACTCCTTGGACTATCCAGAGCGGTATGAGGGACTCTGCCCCGTGTTATATTATCGAGGACTCGTCGAGCTCAGCAAGGGATGGGACCATCACATTAAGGTGAGACCATGGAGTCAATGGCTAACTGTTGTCTGACAATGGCTCAAGCTAATCGGTCCAACCTTCGAAAATTCTGCCTTAAATTGGCCTGTTGATCGCCTCAATAGACTCAACGTGAGAGCTCACCTGTGAAAACGTGACGGACCGTGGCAGGAGGTCAATCTGTATCGGTCAGGTGAGAGCAGTCGTTCCTCTCGGTGAGTAAATGTTTCACCCGTGAGCTCTCGACATTTAGGTAGCTGTCCCCTCTGACGGATATCTCGCAACGCTGCCCACGGAAAGGATTGTCACGGCTTTATATCGTTCCGAATCACCAATCAACCCTGAATAATTTCTCATGGCGATTCGAGAGAAAATGGCCAACCGTGAGAATATCAATGGAGGCTCCTCGTAAGAGCCTAATGCTGGAGCGCCGCGCTTCCCCAGGCGGAGCTCACGCGATTCATGATTTCGCAAGCGTGGAATGTGCAAGAAGAACGAACGGGCTTGTTTTCGTTGGGAGTTCAGGAGGTCGAATAGGTCGCGTCTCGAACCGGCGAAGACCGATGGGGAATCGACAACGCTCCAGCGACCACCAACAAGCCCTGATGTCAAGATTTTGACTCCATGACAGCTTCACGGGCGGATCGAAATTTCGCAAGGCGGATAAGCGAAGCATGATCTCAGTAACGACGCCGACGTCTACCAGCCGTGGATCAATATGGATGCGACATTATTCGAGCTGGAGGCACGGCTGCATTCCCATCTGCGAAAAACATGACGTGTGGTCCTCGGGAACATTCTCTGCGGAAAAGGAAAATCGTAGAAGTCATTGTCCGACATCGGTCGGGGGACAGCTCAGCCGCTACGGAAGAAACGATGACCGGATTCAGCTCGATAACGTGGATAGAGCGGCCTAGATTGAAAACCGTAGAGCACTAATCAGACATCTCATCCAACGTATCCACAGAGCTCTCTCGGCGAGCGATTCCTCTCAGACGGAGAACACGGAGAATTCAACAAAGAACCGCATGAGGACTTTATTGCCACGATATTCTACCACGGAGAATTTTCTGCTACAGCAACCCCTCTTTATAGCTGGAGCTAAAGTTCATTCTTAGCCTTGCTCGCCATTCTTCTCCGGGCTCCGAGTCGCGAGACTGCTTCGAGAGAATTCGACTCGCTCAATGGGTGAGTATCCCGGAATAGAATGGGGAGCAACATTCCGCTTCCTCGGCAATCGACTCGCTGGGGTCGGCGAATTAATATCGGGCACTGGAAACGGGATGAATTTTTTTTTTTTGGAATCTGAATTAGATTTTTCAAGAGTCCCACGCAGGAGTTTGGAATTGCGACTTCATTCCTCTATTATGATCGAGTAGAAAGTACCGGCAATCACCCCGTAAATTAGAGGAAACGAGCTCCTGAAAGGCGCGGCCAGGCTTGGAACCTTCGGCAAGAGGTTCGCGCTCCGTGTCTTCCGACGTGGACACGGATGATTGTCGACTGTATTTGCACGGGAATCCACGAATCGGTCGATGTCTACTTGCCGTCCAGATGGGATTGACAGCAAATTCATTCGGAGAGAGCGAGATGCCCTCGCGGCTATGGAAAATCGACCCGTTCGGGGTTGCGGTGGGCGCAGTGAATTTCCCGCGATAGTCCTCCATGGACGAGAGACTTCTTGACGAGGAAGCATCGCAACCTATATCGGATTCTTCATAACTAAGTCCCGAGATCTCCGGAGACGATGAACGATTGGGAGTTTCTGCTGGCAGCAATCGCCGCTAGCATTTCTGAGAGCCTCGGAAAGGAATCAAATATTCAACGGCTGGAACCGAATCGGGAGCACACGGGCGGAGTCTATTCCTGGAAGACGTCGAGCACTGCCGTATTTGGCTAAGACTTTCAACAGCGCAAACGAGGTGATGGAAAAATCTCCATCTATTTCCAATCCATACAAGCCTGAGGTCACTTGTTTGTGAAGATTCGCGAACAAAGGAGCTGCAACCCACCGCTTATAGCACACAAGGGCTTCCGCTGCGGAAGACTGGATATATCTCTGGACCCATGAGGGTCGGATGGTGTTCAGTCGATAAGAAATCGCATTGTCTCTTCTATTTCGTGGCTCGGTCTTTCATACAACCAGCGACCTTCCGGCCTCACACCGATCGGGTCGATCGACTCACGTATTGATAGATTGTCCAATTTCTGGGGAATATTCGCCGGGCGAGATTAGCTTAGATGCCCTCCCCTCTCATAAGCTCGATTTCAGAGGCGAACTCGATTTCAGAGGCGAAGTTCCGATGAACCTGATTTCCGAAAATTCGATGCCTTCGAACGCGCGGTAGACATGCTCCCAACCATTTGGAAGGCTCCTCTGGTAATGAGTCGAGCTAAACTCCGTTGAAACCGCCCTCGTCTGTTGTCTTGTACAGCTTTGTGAGAACTAACTTAGTAGGCTCACGTACTTCCGGAATGGAGGCTGATTAGCTGGCTGATGCTCGTTACATGTTTACGAGCTCCCGAGCAAACTCGAGAATCTTCCAGTGCTGTAGGCCGACCCGAGTACCGGACGGCACCGCGCATCATATTGAATGCGGGATCAGCGACATGTCAGAGTGATTCCTCTGCGGTCAATCAGCGGATCCATCGAGAGAATTGGTGTCGTGGGGTCACACTAAATAATTAATACTCTACAATGAATTGCTTCCGTGTTCCTGTACGTTATGTCTGAGTTTGTCGACACTCATGGAAGTCAAGGTTCGTCGTAAGTTATATTTCTCGGCGGGCATCGTGATCTGGCTGGATTCAACGCCATCCGTAGCTTCGTCCATTCTCGGACACTGCATCCCACCATAATATATTCTTCCGCGAATAAGTCGCACGTATGAATGAGCATCCGCCGTGTTCACAACTGTCCTGGTGACGTCAACTGACGGAGTGACGACGGTGGTCTCTATTTTCGCAATCACGATTCCGTTTAAGTCCCGTGATTATGATGTTGATGAGACAGAATAGACGAGATCCGCCAGGCAAGTCATCGTGGCACCATCAACATTACCATCTTAATGTTCCAGCCGGTCGGATGGTAGCTAGCTCGGCGGTTCTCGCACTTCGAATTTACCGACCATTCGGTGGAAATGAGTCATTGAAATTCACCTCACGCTTCCAGGATGCATTCGCTGCTCCGAAGCCTCGGAGAAAACTCACTCGAGTTCGAAAGAAGGAAACGGAAAAGTTGATTTCCATCGAAGGGGGCGAAGCATACCGCCGGTGGAGTTGTTGAAAACAAGCGCGTTTTCTCCGCAGCAGCTGAGGTTCACAAGTACTTGCCTTCCGCGACGGAAAGAGAGAGTCATCTAGAGGAGGAATCGTTCGGGTATTCCTCTCGAGCCAGAGATTCAGGGAATGAGACACTTCCGATGAGAAACTCGAATTTCCTCATCGACTTCTTGAACTGACGATATCGCCGTCATTGCGAATACTCTTGTCTCGGAGAAATTCCACAAAGCCCCTACCACAGCGACTCTTGGGAGTTTTGTGTCTTGCGAAGCCCCTACCACAGCGACTCTTGGGAGTTTTGTGTCTTGCGAACAGCCTTGAAATTAGTTCGCCGTCCTCAAACTTTTGATCTTGGAACGCCGGCGGAAGATTGCGCACTCTTGAAAATCCTTTTCATCGTCCGATTGAAGAGTCGGACACAGATGGTAGCTGCATCCCTTCAGCTGTACAATGAGCTCCACTCGGAGATGAACTGCTTTGCCTAAACTCAATGCTCGCTCGCTCGCGAGATTGATTCCGGTATTTTGCCGAGCCCTCCTCGATTGAATTTGGCCTCGGGTAAAAATGAACATCCTTCTTATTCCATCGAACTCTCTTGACGAACTGCAGGCCGGGAGAATGGAGAGTGGAGTAGCTCCTGGTTCCGACGAGCTTATTGGGAACTTGATGGAAGATTGTTAATTTTTTTCCCGGTCACGTTCGGTGAGCGCCTCGCAACTTGAATGGGAGCTCTGGTGGAGAACCCGAAAGAGAAACACGTCGGCAGCAATGCGAAACCACAACAAGTTTGTTCTACGGAACCGAGTGGGGCAGAAAAAAAGTCTCACTTGTCGTCCCGGCCGAGACGATCCATCTCGGGAGTCTCTTCTGGATGCTGTGTGCATCTTACAAGCGAGGCACGGCTCGTGCTGGTATAATGTAGAGAGACGTTCGGGGTTGTTGTTTGCGTTGTTCGGAGCGACCATTCTTGGGGTCAATGTCAAAACAAGACAGAGTTGGCGCATGTCCAAAACGTCTCGCTTGCATGCAGTCTCGGAGAAGCGAATGTCTTGTTCCGAATGGACTTTTGAATCAATCTCAGAGGACACGCGCTAATCGACTGTTTCCTCCAGACCCTGCTTCCGCATTCAGAGCCTTGACCGACACGTCCAGACGAGAACAGAGCCCGAATCTCCATGTGATTAGCGGCGATTAGTCGGAATTCGAGAAATTTGAACAAAGCAGAATATTTGTCGAAACAGCGAGTCCGAGACCGATGGTCGAGAACGAATCACTGGAGAGCGAGCCGTATGTGGATTCACGCTAAGCTCGGAAGCTAATCCCACCTGAGGTTTTGATCTCGTCATGGTGGACCCGCCAGATGACAATACATCGTTCCGCGGGAAACGAAAGGAGCGAACGCGATCTTCGGCCTCGAATTGAGTCCACACTGTGGAGGATCCTGACTGAGACAGTCTTGCATGACCATCAGAATCAGAGATTAGGCATGACAACCGAAGACGAGAGATTATTCTATACGAGTGCGCCCGGAAAAAAATTCGAGTTCACGCACCGAATAAGCGCGCATGAGAAGGAGAGGTCGGACTCTTCCCCAGCAAGAGAATATATCCCAGCAGGTCTAATCATCCGAATTCTCGATTTCTCAATGAGCGGGAAATTCGTCGTTTTGCTCACCGAGGGAAAAAAAAACCGTAAGCCTGCCGATTGTGGAACCGTGGTACGCAGTCGCGAGTCGATGTTTGAGTCTACTGGGCCTTGGAGATGAACGCTTGAGACTGCGCCACATTTTTGACAGGTAGCTCCGGGCCAATCCGGCACGAGCTCCGAGGGAGTTGGCTGCGAAATCAGTCGAACACAGATTGGAAAGTTTGAGAAGTAATCACTTGTGAACGCTCCGCCTGCGACTGTCATATGAGTTGCGAGTCTCTGAGTAATGAGGTGTAGGTTGGAATGATTTTCCTCACGCCAAGAGGAGGGAGGACCGCCAGTAATCCCAATCGATCGAATGCTCTGAACGCAGAGGAAGACAAAACAAAACTCCCCGCCGATCATCTGAAGGGGGTTACATCTGACCTAGGTAACATCTGAAGCAAAAATTTGAAAGTTGCTCACTGAGCACCGACGCGTTCTGTGAGGTTGTGCGAGAGCGTCGTACCTCCAGATCGAATGCGAGTTCACTGCAGAGCTGAAGAACCTCGTGAGGATCGATGCGGTGTAGCTGGAAGCCGGCGTGGAGCCTCACTGGTGGGCCGTCCGCGCTTTCGATGAAGGAGGTTCACGAGGTCCGGTTCCTACAATCGCACTCTACTGTCGGGGGAAGAAATCTCCGGAAAATTGCCGAGATCCCTAAGTCATCCGTCTCACCAACGCTTGAGGCTGCGGACTAGAATTGAGAATGAAGCCGATGATGATTGAGAATCGGAGATCGAGAACCAAGAATAAAAGTCGGCCTCAACAAATCGCCCAAAGGCACACCTTCCCCCGATTCGTATCCGATAACGAGAATGTTCCTCGGGAAAATCCATTTGCTAGAAAAAGAAACCTTCCGTTCGATTAAGACGATCGCCATCGACTGAATAGTCGATTGGCAGGCTTGTCTGGCCCCTCACCAGCGAGATGAGCCTGTCAATTCGCGACTTGACCCCTTGGATAGACTCCACTCGAAGAGGAGATGGGCCATCACGACAAGGGCTCCCTTGAGGTTTCCGTAAATTCCCCGCGGGGTTTTTGGAAGGCTCTCGTGAAGTTCGGTAAGGCTCCCTCGAGATTTTCCGAACGTTCCCACTGCAGCCGTGAGGTATCCGGAGGCTACCGGCGAGCTTTCCGGCGGGTTCCTCTGCGCCATTCGGTGAGATTTTCCGTGTAGATAACTGCGGAGGATGTCTGGTTCCGAAGGCAATGCGACTCTGATCGTAGTCGGATACGTTTGCTCCCTGGAATCCGTTCACGGAGACATTATCTCTGGGCTGAAAACTCAAGAGAAGAGAGTAATGGGAGCGTGATCGGATGTCTCTTCTCCCTCAACGTTTTGGTAGCGTGAAGAGCTCCGCAAAGGTATACACTAGGTATCTAGGTATATATGGTGGTGGGCTTCGCGGGAAAGCTGCTGGAGAATCCCCACCGAGGAGCTCCCCGTGTCCGGGTTTGATATCTCCTGCCTTCCTGGACGTGGGCTCCGCTAGAACTCCGTTGATGGTCGAGAAATGGAAAGTGATACTCTACTCTGATGTGTGTCCGACCGGGCTCGCTCGAGAGCCCCACAAGGTCGCGCGAGGCGACCCAGAGTTGCTAATACCTTTCACGTGTTCCGACAGCTTGTCAGTTTGTCGGAATGGGTGACTGTGTGGCAGTCACATTGTTCAAAACGAGGTGCGGAGCCTGGACTTAATAAAAACAATCGGGGCTGCGGATCGGCTTATCGAAGGATTTCCTGCTCCTGATGTTGAACGCGCCGCAGCAATTCTGAAAACGAATTAGGGGAATACGACGCATCCTGGAAATATGGCTTCTGACGTAAATAACGTTTGAAACGTACGGCAAAGTCCTCGCGGGTGCTCCCTGCCGAATCATGTGGTGGCGGCTTATGATTCGGACTCCGGACTGGATTGGACGTCGCGTGATAATCGTCTGGTCCTGAAAACTTTTCGCGCAGTTCGGAGACGCGAATGGAGCGCCGTCTCTTCGGGTTGATCTGCTATGATGATCCTCCTCGATGAATCCATTGACCGTCGAGCGCCACTCAGACAGCGGATGCGGGCGTCAATCTGACTCCCGAGTCGCCTATGACCATGAACTGCGGTACGTTGGTATCCGGAGCGAAGGATACCCGCGAAGACCCGGTGCCGAAGTCCGGAGTGCTCTTGGACAGCCGAGACAGACCCCACAGGACGGCTCAAATGAAAATGGAAACCAGTACTCGGAGCATTCGTCCGTTCTTCAGGAAAATATGGAGCGAGATGGGAGCTTCATGCGGATTGCGACCAAGAAAAAGTTCACTCCTCGCCGAGCCGCTCAGCATACCAAGTTTGGGAGCACTTAGATGGAAATTTCCGTTCTCAGAACGGAGAACAATTCGGTCGAGCTAATGGAAGAGCGACAGTTCATCTGAACATATCCCGCAGCGAGGCGACGGAGGTTGAAAGAGGCTGAGACCAAAGACCTGTTTGCTCATTGTGTCATAATTTTGCTGATAAGCGCAAAGAACGTTTTGTTGGAGCGTCAGCCTGCGATATCGTTGGGGCGTGCCGCATACGCTACTCACCTGAGAGCATTCGGCCCCCTCGGCTGCCTTGGAGCCAAACAAGGGAAGAGCCCAGGGAGAAGACTGCTCGACGCTTGCTCCAAATCGAGTTTTTCGAGCAAAACATCCACAAAGCGTTCCAACCCAGGAGCCCGATCCAAGAGAGAATCGCCGCGAGTGCCCACCGGACAAAACGGATCTCGTCCGGCATTTTGAGCGGCCGAATGCCTAGATGGCAATTCCAAGTGGGCCTATTTGGGAGCTACGTCGGCGTCGATCTGATTTCGAGTCCATTTCCGGAGCCCATTGCCTTAATTCGTCGATTCAAACAGCGTTCGGGATCCCATCAACGAATTTCGCCGCTCATTGTTTTCCCGATCACTGGGCAGGAGGCATCACCGATCTAATCACGTCGTCTGAGGACCTCTCTGTCCAACGTATTCACGATCCTCAGCGCTGACACCAGATCATTCTGCGTCCTGACGGGTGATGCTCGAGACTCAATTGTGAGGCTGAGTGGGACGACTAGCAAAAACACTTCTCCTCATCGCAATTAGGCACACGTGGTGAGCCTTGAGCCCTTTTACTGCTTATGAACGATCTCGAAGGCCCCCGGATTCACTCTCTTCTCTCTCCGACGCAAGGCTAGCCGATTCACTCGTGGCCGATCAGCTGACTCCCGTTCGAAGATAGATTTCTGCTTCCATTTCCGCCTCCGAGTATCTCACGTCTGAATATCGAGGCTCTATTGGATTCCACTCTTGGATAGTCGAATTAGGCCGAAGTTCCGAGGGCGATTGCTCGGATTTGGAACAGAAGCGTCGTCTGTCCTACTGCGTGATATTGTTTCCGTGCGGCGTGCGCTCGAGGGCTACGAAAGGAATCCACGGTACCGGGTAGCCGGAGCTTGAGTGAACGTGAGGGATCCCCTCATGGGATTAGCATTCCAGCGGGACACAATTTAGTTCGCAGATGATGACCTATTCAATCGATAGCTCTTGTGATGGAACAGCAAGTAATCGCGACGGTATGCGAGGCCCAGGGTAAAAGTTCATAGACTCGAGTGGAAGAGTTTCCGAGTCACTATTCCCCGTCAATGTCCTCATTCAAGATTCTCTTGGCTCAGATAGCCATATCCATTTAGGATGACAGATATTTTCGAGGGAAAACTGGCCTTGGCGCTGCATATCTTTTTCGGAAAAAAATCGGGAGCTCCGCCGAAAGAAAACGGGAGAAAAGCCGTGGAGCAGATTTCAATATTCGTCTCTGTCAGTTCCCGACTCCAAAGCACATCCTTGAGGTTGACTAAGGATCGATGCACTGGATTCCCGTCTCAGAGATCAGAGAACCGGACAGGGTTTTCTTCCGGATCGGATCGACCGTCGCTCTCCTTATCGAACGGCATGCATGATCATCCCGAAGCGTAATGCGAGCTTCATTCCATGGTCATTCAAGACCGATCCGAGCCACCCTGGGAGGGAATGACAAATTTTTGTCCGGATGGGTGCGCTGCGACTCCAGGCTAGCGATAACTGTTTTGCGCATCGGTCAGGCCACCGAGTGCTGCGGGAAGCTCGAGTGCTGCCCTCTTCGCCTAAGAAGACATTCCATTTCGCGGACGACAGTGACACGGGAATCTACGACAGCCTGTAATGTCGAACGGGCAGTGCGGAGGAGTCGAGGGACTCGAAGAGCTCGGACCGGTCATACGATCTCCGAGTAAAGTTTGACAATCCCGGGAGCCGACCAGTGGGAATTCCCACATGAAGAAAATCGAAGGAGTCAAAGTGTTATTTATTACGACGGCTTGCTCAGGGTAGAGTGCTCCTGAGACCTTGGAATATTCGTTCAAAATTTCCGACTCCTTTCTCCGCCAAGAATCGTCGATGTCCTCGGATCCATGAAAATTCTCTAAGCGCTCTCGCCGGACTCAAGGTCCAGGGCGAGCTCAAGGTTCCACGGACAGAGAGCACTTGGAACTATTGTTGGTGCCGCTGTTCCACAGATTCTGAACAACTCTCGCTTCCCCAGTCGCTATCGGAAACGCTATTTTCCGAGAGATCGCTCTGGACAGATGAGGACGAAGATGGTGATGGGAGATAGCATCACATGGTTGTGGGTAAACAGTAGGTCGGTCCGGGCGAGAGACAGTCCCGTGACACTTGGGCTGAAAACGCGGTGCGGCGCCTCCATTGCGACAGGATCTTGCTTGGAGCGTTTGTGACTCCCGCCGCCACCACGCCAACTTCCGCGAAGCATAAACGCGGCGAAAAAAAACGCCTAACGATCGGTCCCCGATGCATCCGAGGGGAATCCCGGGCTCTAGAAGCCGTCCGATTCGTTCATGCCATATTCGTGAGAGACTCATGGAACGCTCGCGTTCCGAGCTGGCGACCGAAGTGTCCGAGTGGGCGATATATCCTCATGCATAAGAAGGTGGCTGTGCTTCCAGGAGCAGGAGGAATAAGCAGGCCCGAACTACCGTCGGGACACAATGATCAAACGAGGCCGATCGGGGGGCTATCCTACTCGACACAGCGCGGAGAGCGAACGCCTGTGCACCCCGGTGCCCGGTGTGGGACTCTGTCTGGAGCGCCGACCTCAAGGAAATACTCTCGCCGCCTGCCGGCGCCGATCCGACTCCATGGCGGATCGCATTCCTCACTAACTCACTTTCTGCTGAATTCTGCATATTCGCGCACATGAACTGCCCACATTGACAATCGCGGATTATCGGGGCGGCATTCTCCGAAGGATGCTCGAGTTCGAAGTACGATGGAAGGAGTATGCCTTCGCGGGCCTCGGCGCCAAACACCACCGTCGAGTTTCTCTCCGGAGCTGCATGCGGTACGTCGTGCCCATCCTGGTACTACCGAGTCTAATTATCATCCTGTCCCTAATTATTATCCTCTTCGGCAGAAGACTCGAATCTTTTGGATTGATCCGCCACTGATTCTCCGACCAGCAGCTGTTCTCCATTTATTCCTCCATATCTGCTATGAGTACAATACAATAGATAATATTTTTGCTCATTCCTGTGTTGTCATTGTACATTTGAACAACGATATTCGATTCCGGAAGTTGAAAGTTTAAAAGTTAATCGAACCCGCAAGCAAGTGATGCATGTTTCCGCCCAGGTCCTTTTCGACATTGAACAAATCTCGATCACCTCTTACGCTTGTGATCACCGTGACTTCCCCTAGGTTTTCCTCGCCATTGTCTCGGACATCAGTGACGACTTCCGGCATATAACGTCGCTCTTTACTGAATGATGGACTTGGGAAGGTTATTTCAGAGAGGGATCATGCTTGCGAGAAAACATCGGTTCCCTACGTTTGTATTGAATTTGTGGTTCTGTGGGGTTTTGAACTATTTATCGTCATCATCAACCTCATTGTTTCTGTAAGTTACCTAACAGTTGAAATCGAGCACCATTTGAATTTGTCG
The DNA here is from genome assembly GCF_000255335.2 of Galendromus occidentalis. NCBI lineage: Eukaryota > Metazoa > Arthropoda > Arachnida > Mesostigmata > Phytoseiidae > Galendromus > Galendromus occidentalis. The sequence goes on along the minus strand of NW_003805104.1, from coordinate 381,781 downwards.
GTTATCCGTCGGTTGTGTGTTAGCTCGCTGCCTCGTTCTTCAGCTCAACAGTAGCATTGTAATCATCGTCCTCATCATCTTCTTCCGACATCATGATGACGAGTATTATCATGTTTCATCTTATTATTCTAATTCCTCTTGATCACGCAGCGAAGCCTAATAAATGGAACAAGTAGTTTTTTTTTTGTAATTGATGTGGTTGTCGGTACATAGATCTTGTAAGATGCTGACGGTGGCAGCATCGGGTCTTGCTCGCTTGTTTGTTACAGGTTCAACCTCCCTACGAACTATTGCCGATACGCAGTATTACATGCATATTCTCTGGAAGGGCGAAATATCGATATCATCATCGTAAGTAATTATTATTGTAGATAGTAACAAGAATTCAGCGACGGAGAATCGAAACTTGTCTGTTTCTGTGAAACTACGCCTGTATATATATCCCCCGGATGGGTATTAACTACGCCTCTCATCGCGGTCACCCAACACACAGTCGAATAAGGCTGCCAGCTGCTAATACTATCAACTCATATGTATACTTCTTAAGTCGGGTTTTCGTGACGCTCATCAGTTCATTCGTCCCAATGATCATGAGCTTCTCAATCGTTTCGTGTTCCTCTATCATGTGTTGTGACCTGATGACTAGGTAGATAGGGAAGTACTCGCAGTGATCGAATCACCTTAGGGGCAACAGGAGCTTCGAACATCAACGAGGGGACTGCATCTCTCACCGGGATGCGTGGTCTAGGGCTCATTCAACAATCAATCATACAGAAATGTGGCGAAATGGAATCTGATACAACCTGTGGTTCTGACCACGTCTCCCCCGCCGCGAGATCACTCATACCATCGTTTATCGCATCCAGTCGTCGGATCGGTAATTTTGATGAAGGCTTGCTGGCAAGATTTTGATCCGTTCATCCTTGCAAGGTTAGCTGATGATGACTCGAGTCCTCGCCTCCGATCTCTTGACTCAAGCAATATGTTACGAGGCTTCTCTCATTCTGGGGGCTTTCTATGTTTCTACGCGAGTTTTTCAGCTTCATACAGTATCCGTGATGCCGGATAGGTCCATTTCCCAAGAGTACGCTTCTTTGACGATGCGTGAGCCCGTTCATTCAATAGCCATGCGTTTCAACGCAACAACGTGCGGACTGCGGGTACGTATATGTAAGTATACTTCATCAGGGCGTGGGATCTCCTATGAGGACGTTATAACTTGAGTTGAACTCGAATGACTGCTGATATATCGACTGAAAAATGTACATGATGAGTGAAATAGATCTGTACGTTGTGTAAGTCCGTCGATCGAATTCGACGCGATCATTGCGTCGATAGCTCCTTCCGAATCTATGCTGCTAGAGAGGGATTCTTGGGGGGGACCGAGATTGGCGGAGGGGACTTGTCGCGAAGTCTGCTTCTCACCAGTCGTTCGGACGTATTCCGTTTTCTCCTCGTCGTGCTGATAACGTGGAATGTTGCATAAAAGGTCAAAGAAGAGAACATTTCGACCTAGGGAAGAATGATGTGCACCAGTGTTCCAAGGGAATAAATGCCTTTCCGCGATGCTTCCAAAGCGAACGATTCTCTATACAAAGCCGACCGGAGGGGGCGACGACGGATGCGAACGCTCCTGGTGCCGGAGGCAAGAGTGGCGGCTGTGAACCGAGGGATGAACAGCTTCTGAGATCGCCACCCGCCGCGATTCTTGTCGTCCGCGCCTTCCGAATAGGTGTAGGACCTCGAGCGGTCTGGAATATCTGGCCAGGAACGGGTTTCTCCCACTCGCCGCGAAGCCAGAAAGGGTGCCGGGTCCCTGTGTCCCCTTCCCCGTCCCGCCTCCCTACGTCGTTGCCGCCACCCGTCCTGGCGCCGACGTATATTGATAAGCGGATGTACGTATGTATTCACGTTTGTATGTATGTATATCCAAAGGCGAGTGAATTTATGCAAGCATTTATTCACCTTTGTATGCACGTATGTGTGTATTCGTGTAACGAGATGTGTATGCTTGATGTATGTTAAATGTTTCATTCCAGGTATGACTTTTTTTTACATTGTGAACAACATCGATGAACTCGGTCGTTCTCTGAACGAGGCGAACCAGCTTGAATTCATCACATTTTGCCTCCCCTTTGTCCTTAGCGAACTCCCATACGTATAATGATCCTTGCGAGTGTGACCTGCCTACCTACGTTACCTAAGAATCATTATCATCATTTTCCGGATTCTGGGATCATAATACGTTGGCAGATAGTAACAGGTTAAGTCCTTTCTTGCGGAGCGTTTTGAGAAGCGATCGACTTCCAAGCAAAGCATAAGTTAATGGGGTTGTTGTTTCAGTTGTGTGTTTGCAAACTTGGTCAGCTTCCAACTACTCCAAACAAGTTCTCTGCAGTAGTCGTGGCGTTCCCAAGGATCTGTTCCTGTGAGAGATTGTGGATGATGGGCATCGATCATACATATACCTCGCCGTCGGCTTACGCGCACATGTTCATGGCGGAAACTGTCATCAGTCTCAAACTTGGTGGTTTCAATCATAACCCGAGTGGTTTCCGGTTGAAGCTCTGCTGGCGATTTGTATCGAATCGAACCGAATTACGAATTCGCAGAATCGAGAACTGATGATTGCAAACAGGCTTGTAGATGCACTGGTTTAATCAAACGTGTCGATGAGATCATTCGATGATTGATCATAGAACGACTGTGTGAGATATAAGCGCATTCATGGTCTCAGTCAGTAGTAGAAGGGATACCTTTGGTTTCACCAATGGCCCTTCAGTGTCTGTGAGGGTGGGAGTAGTAGATGAAGTACCTAAATGATTTAGAGTACCATCACGGATATAGAAAGTTGTGTAGAAGTTGTACCTCTCGCTGGTACGAAGCAACAATTGTATCTAAGATAGCGGAATCACTGATAGAAGCAAGAAAAGCTGTGCCAGGACTAAGCTCAGCGTTATCGATGATATTATCGAACACTCTGTTGGCGTTCCCGCAACTGCCAGAAGTATTACTGCCGCAGGTATTATAGATATGGATGTTTCCAAAGCGGTTGCTCAGCATGGATCAATATAGCTGAGAACTCCAGATACTCATTTTAAGCAGAAGAGACAGTTTCGCCACTACCCATGTGAGTTGATGTTCTCGCAGATCTTGTAGCAGCATTGGCTTCGGAAATCGGGAATGGTCCCCGATTTCCATCTAATAGATTCGCCGGAAGGCCATCATCGTTGATGCGATATTCGTCCATGAACCCGTGCGGAATCTCGATTATCACTCCTTGATGTAATCATTCGCGTTTCCAAGAGCCAGTCAGTGCCTACAGTCCATCCGATTCCTTGTTTGCTCGTATCGACACCATCGTAAAGAACTGATACATAACGATCTCGTTTAGTTTATAAACTCTGAATACAGGAGACCCGCGAGTCAGACTTCGACCGAGAACAGACTAGACGATAGACGGAACTTGAGCGAGGGACAGCCAACTTCATCTTGGCACTGAGCGATTGACCTATTAATGGCCAATCTTTGACTGAACACATAAACCTCAAAATGGAAGCTCACTGTAGCTGCTTAAATTCTGTCTTCTGTCCTTGGTGCCGACCCACGAGCCGAAAGGTTCATCTGTAGCCTGCGATATATTATTCTGATATACATGTGAATATCTGTTTATGTACAAACATGTGTCCAGGTGTGTTCGTTCGTCCGTGTGGAGTTGTGAGTCACGAATCCGTCCAACATTTTATCGGGTCGATTCTCACGTCCAAAACAGCGTGTGATCCGAACACTGCAGTGAATATGGCACGCAATGCAATCACCCTAACTGAAGTCAAGCATTAGAACAAAACGGGTAACATTGCTGCTATATCAGTCGAGATTCTGAATCGAATTACGTAGTCTTTCGTGTCCATCCTATCCTCTTTTGAACTCATCAATACAGATATGTCGCTGGATGACATATTATGAGCATCACATTTTGTTAGTAAGCGCGATTCCACAACTACACGGTTTCTCGACAGTGGGAGACCGCCTCAGTAGCTCGGGAGCGGGAAGAGAATTTCCTCCAGCCTTCTACTTCAATCTGTTCCTCATTCCTTATTCCTTTCATATTGGATGGGGAGATGGACGGGGAGAGATCAGAAGATACGTCGTTATGTTTCTTCCGGAACGCGAGAGTCCGAAACGGGGTATGTACTGTGTGGAAGCTCGACCTCTGCTGTCGAATGTAGGTGTGTGTTCAGTTGCCTGCTCAACTGTCGATGGCTGGAGAGACTAACTCATTCGGATTACGACACGTACTTATCACATTACATATAGAGCCTCTGAACGAAAGCGTCGTCGATTCTCCCGGAGCTTGAGAGAAGACGGAATGTCTCCCGTAACGTTCACACGGTACAGGCGTCGACATCGACAACAGCGAACACCTGTAGTATTGCAGGAACGCCGAGATTCTCCCACTTGGCTCGATTCCTGGATTGCAAATGGGAAAAAAAATGGTGGCGCTTTTCCGTCTCCCTCGAAGCAACCTGATGCGGAACAGCGCTCCCTAAGGTCCAATCGGGAGGACTGAGTCTCCGGGCCCAAAAAAGGAAACTTCTTCGGATATCCCCATCCCAACAGCCTTCGTGAGCTCCCGTGTCAGGTGGACCTCGGGGCTAGATTCCTTTCCCCCGGTTTTTGCGAGTTGTGAAACGTCTGATAATCCGTATCCCCCCGCCCCCCCCGAAAACGGGTAGTCGTGTAGTCTACCAAAGCGTGAGGATGCTTAGCGACCAACATTGATCGGTTGTAGGATTCAACCGTAAAGTAGTAGTTTAGTAACGCTTGCGTTCACAACACATCAATATACATTCCGCGTGGAGAGTACTGATGATGACCGTAACAATCATAATAATTCTGGAAATTTCCTACCGATTGCCGATAGTAGCATTTGGCACCGCATGCGATCAGGGAGGAAAGTTAAACGAAAACTGACTAATAGTAGTTTATACGCTGTTTGCCTGCTGGCTGACTGGTCGGCCCGGTTCGTAACATTGGAAAACCACCGAGTTGAACAAGGACGCTCTTGATAAATGTGTGACCCCAGAGGAATTATCTGTCAGTCTCACGTTTTCATGGGAAGGTGCGAACTGTGCTTTGATCGAAGCTTTTTCTCTTTTGTCGGAAGCTCTTCGCAACGATGACGACGATGATGGCCCTCATAGCTGGGAACTAGATTGAGCATGCTCGTCTGTCTGGTGGTTTCGATGCCTGCTTGTTTGTTTGTTTGCTTGCGAGGATATCATGATGTGATCCTCTTTGTCTGCTGTTTCACGGAAATCGGAGCGAAATAAAGTGCAGAGTTGTAGTCATTCATTGAGTCGGTGCTCGAACTCGGTATGCAAAACAGCAAATTAGGAATCAGGAACAGCATCATCGTCTGCCGGAGTTGCTCCGCAACGAAGTTTGCGTAGCCTCACGGCGGGAGTTTCCGATGATATTCCACATCGGTGTGATGATGTGATTCGGGAAGCGAATTGCCGCATGCTGCCGCTGCGTCGAACACCCATCGCGACGATATTCATGGCGAAGAATCGAAGGAAAAGCCTCGATGTCATCACCGTCGACTTCCGTCGATTGAGGGGGAAGACAGTTCCCTCACTCGATCTAGAAATTATTATTATCACCGATAATAATTGCCGAATCGAGAAACTCGACCCGTCCTCCGAGAAATGCGAAACCGGTTTCGATTGTTCGATGATGGCGGGATTTTCGTCGTCATCGATTCGGATGTCGAATGTGTATATCTGTCGAAGGTTTTGACCGAGCCCTCGATTCAAGTCTTCGCTACCGGTGAGGATGTTGGAACAATCTCCGCCTTCAGGCTTCACGTGTTTGAGAAAAACCTTGGAAATCTCACAAGGAACTGTGGATTGCTGTCGAAACGAGACATGGGAGCCGCATGGAAATTCGCGAACTCGGTATACATATACAGTGTGTCGCCATTTGTCGAGTGTACATAACCATAACTGTCATTCACACCATATAAGTTTGGTCTATTTAACATACGTGAAGATGAAAAATGTAGTCGAAGCTTGAAATGGGTTCGGTAAGTTGTTTGTTTCTTCCTTTGTCATCTGGTTGTTGTAGTATGTAGTGTATGTAGGAGTAGTAGTAGTGGTATTGGTAGTTATATAGTATATATACGGTTGTTCTATTCACTCTTCGCGTCCGTCCTTCATTTGTGTCCGCCTTCCCGCTTGACATTCCCCGCCGACAGCCCGAGCAGCTCGCGGCGCTTCCGGAGTAACTTTTTCTCCGAGATGAAGAATCCGATGCAGGCGATTCCGTGTTCACAGCAGCAAAGGCAGCGCTGACCGCCGTATATTTACAGTGTCGGAGAAAAATCGGCATGCGGTCGCGTCCCGGGATTCTTTCGAGACGGTATCGGCGATCAACCATTCTCGATCCGATTCGCTGAAGGTACTCTCTCGATATAATAGGACAGGTTCCACATGAGTCAACGCTCTCGCAATGGTGAACAATAGGAGACGACACTCTGATAGTACATTATTAAGTTATTTGAAGAGAATTTTCCTAAATGCCCTCCTGAAATCTCTATTGAAAATTGTATATATAATAGGGTTCACAGCCGAGTTGCAGTATCCGAGCCAGAACGCTACGGCAAACATCGTTTCGTTAACTTTACAAGATTCGCACAGTGCGCCCAACACGTAGAACAGAAAAAACGGCAACCATGCGAGGATGAATGCAGCCATGATCAAGCCAAGAATCATCGTGGCACGACGTTCTCGGGCCTTCGCAATTTTCTTGCGGTTTCGCTCAGCTTCTGTCTGCAAGGGGAAAAAGGAAGGGTGTTTATATTCTGGAGTATGTGCTCAATTCGAGCCAAGGAGGCCCAACGAGTCAGATCAACGCGCGAACAAAGCGGCGGGCGAGCGCGGGAAAAGCACATCTAGCCCAGTGTCACTTTCTGGAGGTGCTTGTCTGAAGTAGGCAAGAACCTCGAGCTCATCTGAGTGAGCCGTCATGAATGATTCCCGCGAACGAAACTCGAGCGCTCGGGCAGACCTCCTGGGATTCCTCAGCCTTTCCTCACCTGAGTTCTTCGCTGCTTGGCAACGACAAGGGCTGCGTTACTGTTTACAGGAGCTGGAGATGCGGTCGTTGCTGTCGTCGTCGTTGTCGTCGTGGTCGCTATGGGAGGCGACTGTGAAATTATACTTTCTGTCTGTCTGGGAATTTCCGCGTTCTGTTTCCGTTGGCAACCGAGGAGTTCACTGGGCTCTCTCTCCAAATCGGCTCTCGTGATTCTCTGCAAAGAAAAAGACTCCCCCTCTTCAGTAAGAGCTCATTTCGGAAGCATTGCTCCTTCGTGCGCTGCAGAGGCCGCGCGAGGAAACCGGAATCGCCGAACCGCTTGGGTCCCATCAATCCCGTGCGCACCACCACAAACTTCGGAATTCCAATTCGATCCGCAATGTGCTTTGACCGAGCCCTCCATCTCTGTGTCCGCGACCAGGAGAGACTCGGATATCGCCGGAGAATCGAATTGACGATGATCTCGGGTCGGCTCGTTCGCGCGTCGTTAGAGCTGCATCGAAATTTCGAGAGAGGACCTCCGATCGAAGCTCGGAGGATCGGCTCAAGTTTTTGGATTTATCCATCCATCCGCCGCGCCGCAGCTAATTGCTGATTTACTCCAGATCGATGTATTGCGTGTCCGTTGAGCGAGATGTACCGAACAGTGAGTAGATATTCAGCGTGTACTCAGCACTGAGTGTTGTCGCATCCTATGCGACGTCGTGGCGTGTATTTGCTCACCTCCGCCCCGGAATCTCCCGTCGGCCTCGAACTCCGACCTTGCGTGACTCATCGTGTTCAAATATTTGCACTTAATGTATGATACTTATCCAGGCGTGATATTACCTGGCAGCGGTCGCAGAGCTCTCCGCGGCAAAGAAACCCTGTGACGCCCCGGAGCGCTCGCGAGGAACGGCGCTCGGTCCCCCCTCGATTGCGCCAGTACTTTGTGCGAAAAATCGTATCTGCACTTCGTCGTGGGTCTACACGACCGGATCAGCTCCTCAGCGTGGGTCTGCTCATCTCGCCAACGACTAGTCGGTGACTTGTGGAGAGACATGATCTGAATTAGGCGAAGCAGCCTGCGTACGATACATGTCGCTTGTCGACCCCAGCTGATGGCCCGCCTTGGCCGTACGCAAAGCAGACGCCGGCGCTCGTTGGATTTTCCTCTCAATTGTTGGAACGAGTTGTTTTCAGGAAATGACCCGTTTCGTATGCACTACGAGTGACTGTCGTCTCTTGAGTTGAATAGGGCGGTTGGTGGGTCATCTCGTCTCTTACGGAAACCTTATTGCTCAAGAGGGACAGGAGAATACAACTACAGCCGCTCACAGAGCATTGTTCGGCTGCACGAGGAGACTAGAACTGCCAGCCCGAGTGTCGTCCGTTCGAGGTCTTGGATGCCATTTAATGAGTCAGCTGGGCCGGGCTCCACCGGGAGAGCTGTAATCAATACGGCCACATTTTTTTACACATCGCTCTCATTACGTTTTCCGAGCAACGACTCAGCCGGCTTGGCTGAGTAGACGTGGAAAGAGCAGACCGACCGAAATCGGATCCTGCGTCATAATCTTCGAAATGACGTAGTTCCCCCACTCGAATCCTCTCTCATCTCTCTCTCTCTGCATTATTTAGCTATCCGAGGCTCATCGACTTCGAATTCCGAGGAGCGTGACTCATCTGCCTTCGAGTTCAGCGGAGAACAATACGCCGCGCGCAACGCCGAGTTCCTCCACGCTCGGAGTTTCCCTCCTTTCGGCAAAACAGAATTTCCCCGCGAAGTCCCAGGTCGACGGGTGCAACAATCGTTCCGAACACTGGAAGACTGATTCGGCTCCCCGACCGAGGTCGATTCGATTCCGGGAGGAGGAGCGCTTCTTTCTTGGCCCATTTTTTTCCAAAGCGAGACAATCGAAGCGAGTCTGAGGCTCCAGCTAGTTGGCGCCTTCATCTTGCGCCGGCGATCCTTCGCTTCCGCGGTTCTCGTGCCCCTGGACCTATCCCCGCTAGTTTGGCGGCTCCTCCGCAGGACCCTCCTAGCAGTGAAGTTCCTGAACTCGCGGAAGACGACACTGACGCACAGATGATGTATGTTACAGCGTATCAATCTACGTGGCATGAATCTAAATATAACCGAATATCAAGGAGTATCGACTCTATCCTCTCGCGAATTATTGGGAGGGCGTCGGGAAAGCCTCCACTACTTGAGCATGCGTGCTGCACGGCGATACGCCGATCAATGAACTTTCGGAGGAATTAGCGCTTCGATGTTGATGCTCTTCATTTTGTTGACACACCGGAATTCCGAGCAAGATTGCGACGAGTGTGAAGCGCGTGGAATTCAGACGGCCCCATTGAACACCTTCATCGGAGTGCTCGTTGCCTTGGGTTTCCGAACCCATACCGTACGAGCTGTTCCCTCCGATGGAGACGCAATTCCCTTTGGTCGCAACGAGCCCAATCACACCGCATCCCACGACAGGATGTGCCATTTCGATCATTCTCGGAGAAGCTGTGACGTATCAGGGGCAGTATTTCGTTGTCACTTCCAGTCAGCAACGTCATCATGCAGGAAGCGCAAAATGAGTACGAGGGGAGTCGTCCGCACAGCCTCGACTTCCAGCATCGCTGCGAGGAGTGGATCTCGACAACTCAGCGAGGAAGTTTCCGCGGAGTATTCGGAACTCGATTTTTTTCCTGCAGACCCTCTCGACTCCAGTCTGTGTCTGTTCGTCCCACGGATCGGCGGGAAACAGCGGGAAAACACGGGGGATACCACGTTCCGAGCTCCAAGAGAATGAGAATCGAGGGGCTTGAGTCCCGCCGCGTCAACAAGTGGGAGCCATGCATTGTCTTCTGGAGGTAGCCCTTGAATATGGGATGCTTTGGTGACAGATTGATATACGACAGGTCGGTTTTTCTGTCGTTGCCCCGGTTGTGCGGTCTCGCAATCGCGTAATGGGGTCGGTCGGCCGCCGGTCGCTCTGGCTCAAAGCGGGAATAAGGTAAGAGGGTAAGATTGTCCTTCTGTCCGTGAGCTGCCGTGCCATTGCGAGCGAGTTGTGCTCTCTCTCACGCTTAGCTGATTCGAGGGGAGGGCGGCGAGAGCTTTCCAACAACGGCAGCCGGTAAGCAAGCAGGCCGCCGCCGCCGGCAGACAGGCAGGCAGGCCGGCAAGCGAGCAGGCAGGCGCGGGAGCGAAGGAACTCCTGCTGGCTGGCTGGCCGGTTGACTGAGAGATACGCTCCAGCGAAAGCGTCCTCTGGCGGCTTCCCAACGAAGCTGTAATTCCAGCCGTTGCAGGGCACTTCGCGGGACGAGGCCCTGGTAAGGACGGAGGAAAGGAAGGACGGACGCGCGAGTAAAGAACGGACGCACAGACCGACGGGCAAACGGGGGAAAGAGTCGAGCGATCCAACAGACGGGGGACGGACAGACGGATGGATGGACGGACGGACGTACCGACATACGAACGAAGGAACGAATGGAGAGACGAACGGACCGGCGAACGAACAAGCCTTCGGACCAGCGGCATCTTCTCTCCATCCTTTCGTTCCCTCGCTTTCTCACTCCCTCCTAGGTGCTGGCGGTGGTGGTTTACCAACGGTCGGAGCTTAACTCGTCCGGCGCTTTCAACAGAGGCGTTGATTCGAAGGAGATGTTCGAAGAAAAGGCGTCGACCGACCGACCGACGGTCAACTACCGCGTTGGAAAACGTGGCGCATGATATTCGCCGAATGACCGGTGACTTGGTCGACTTACGGAGCACTGTCGGATGCACTGACTGACGGAGCAGTCAGTCAGCCAGTCAGTGCATTCGTATATCTCACTCAGGACGGAAAAACGTCCTACGGTCTCACGACGGCGGAGCCTCTAGGAGCTCGTACTCGGCTCTCGTCGTGTTCACTCCAGCTGCGAACGTCCAGGAGAACTCTCCCCGGTGGCAGGAGCGGATTATATAGATCGCCTTGATGTGGACCAGCTATTTGGACGAACGACCAGACACCTTGTCCACTTACCCACCTTGCTACTCGAGTCATAACCCTAGCTCGGGCATGAGACTCCCTTTTTATGAATCATCAGAAGAGATTGTAGCCTCAGTCGGGCTGTCTCATTTGTACCCGTGTCTGAGGATGTCCCAATCAAGCCGATCCGAGAATATTCGCGGAGGGCCAAACACAAACATCCTCGGGTTTGGGTGCCAAGCATCTGCATACATGGAGAAGCCTCCAGCTAGAAATGATCCGGCTGGTCCTCAACAGAATCCTTTTCCCCAGATCGGACGACCGGATCGACGGAAGTCGCTGCCGGTAGCCAAGTTCGTGCGAATCGATCGAATCGCATGACGATTCCTTTTTTTTTTTTTTCTCGTGGTCCGATCGAGTAGATGGATGGATTGATGCAATGAATGAAAGCTGGTCGCGTGTTTTCAGCTCGCAGACGAATGTTCCGGTAGAGCACATAGTGTCGGCCCGGAAGCA
>NW_003805104.1:304536-370194 GCF_000255335.2 Galendromus occidentalis | reverse complement strand
CTTATTCACCGTCGCTACGAGATTGATCGAATCTATCGGCGACGAATGAGAAACGACGGCGACGACGGTAGCGAGGCCGTCGTCGCCGCCATCGTCGTCGACGCCGCCGCCCTTCACCGCCAGACCATGAACAACAACAACTATTATCTGAGGGTCGCGACCCGGAGTGTCGACGCTGCGCCGTAAAAAATTCCACCCGCATTTTCAACTAAACGAGATCCTATTCTCCGCGTTCGAGAACCAACAGCGCTGCTGCATACTGTTGAGAGTAAATGTTCGAGCTTTTTCCTCGGAACAGCTTTCAACCGAAGAACAGAAACAGCGGCAGAAGCGACAAGAGTTATGAGGAGAAAATCTCCCCGCAAATCGAGAGGCCGCGCGAGCAAGCGACCGACCAGCAGCGACCAACAGAGGCACGATGGACAGGACGAAGGATAAAGAAAACGGGCGAATATCGGACCCGCTGATGATGGATGACCTAAAAGCGGTGGCGACAGCAGCCTCTTGGGCTACCCAACTCGCATGCGAACAAACGGAGAAGGCTAAACACGACCCCTTCTATTCGTTCCTCCCCCTGATTTCAAGGTCCTCTCGTTTGCTCATTCGTTCGTTCGTCCGCTCCGAGGTTCGTCCTCTCGTTTGTTCAACGATCATCCTTTCAGCCGCTCGCCCGATCGCCGGCCAGGCAGTGGTCGGCCGTACTCTTGCTCCCCGCCGCCGCACCGTACGAACGTTCACGAACCTCTCCAACGAGCGGCGGCGGCGGCGGCGGCGGCGGCAGCGGCGGCTTCCAGGAGGATCGATTATCATCAACAGCGGCTCCGAAGCGACAAGAGAAAGAATAAATAGAACTGTTCCTTTCGGCTCCAACATTCCCTTCCGAAGCTCGGGGGGATCCGAGAACTCTCCACGCCTACGGGGAGCAACAATTCGTGGAACTCGCCCGCCGTGCTTCGGTGCGCGAACAAAAAGAACCAAGGCAAAGAGTTTCCGTTCTGAATAAAGCCTCGTAGTCTCAATCGAGCTCGGTCGCCCGATCGGCTCGGTGGAGGCGGCCGATCTGAGTGGCCTCCTGACCGACCGGCCGGCCGGCCAGCAATCGACTGAGCGGCCTTTCGGTGGGTCGGCCGCTCGGTCGGTCGGTCGGCCGGCAAGCAAGCTCGGTGTGCAAGCAGATGCCTGTTGCGAAAGGGATCCACTGATTCCCATTCAAACACTTGCCATTTGCTCACGAGCGTCCAATCGAAGCCAGCTTGCGTGCCGGCCATTCCGTCGGTCGCTTGGTCGGTCGGTCGGTCAGGACTGACGCGTGAGGACCAGCAAGGCCGCCAGCTGACGGTCGGTCTGCCTGTTCGTCGGTCGCGCCGTCCGTCCGCGTGTCGGTCTCTCGGCGGGCTCGGTTGCCCGCAGCGATTCCTGCATTCTCTTTTCTCTTCGCATTAAGCAAATGGCCCGAGAGGAAGATTGGCTGCCGCTGCTTCTTCGTCTAGCTTTTCCTTCCTTCTTCTTACTGCGTGCCTGTCCGCTCGCCCGTCCGTCTGTGGGTCTGACTGGCCGTCGGTCTGTTCGTCTTCCCGTCGGCTCGGTCGGGGGCTATCCGGGGAACGTATGGGGAAAGAGACCGGGCCGACGGACGGGCGAGCGGGCAGACCAGCGGCCGGCCGAACGGGTCCGCCGGCGCAGGCAAAGCCATTACGCTGCTTAAGCCAGTCAGTGAGCCGGCAAGTTAAAGAGGCAGGAGGCAGAAGAAACTGGATCGCTGGCTCATAGAAGCGCCACCGCTGGAGCCGCAGAGCGCCTCTTGCGCCTTCTATCTACGGGTATCTGCGAAAAGGTGCGAAACGGTGCGCTGTGGAAAACTGAGAGAAAGAGGGAGGAAGAAAATGTCAAGCGTATGCTCGAAGCTGTGACCGAAGGCAAACTGTCGTCGACAGCTTTCTCGTTCCGCCTCTTTTATATACCAGGTTAATCGGGTAACGGAAGCGAACAGGCTGGCTCGCCCGCCGGTGAACGAGTCTTCGGTACCGGTAGAGCGCTTTCTGATAGTCGGCTGAAAACTCGCCGTAAAAGGACAACAAATGCGCTCTCGCTGGAAGGGCTCGCTCATTTTAGATTCTTTGTTGTACCGGGGTCATCTTTTTCATTGTGGTCTATTCACAGCAGCAGAGCTCGCGGATCCTGCTGCCGCCCACGGCCGCGGGAGCGATTGTGGATGTTTGTGTCTTCCCGTACCGACGACGCCTAAGGCCACGTCTGTTCGACAAGGACTCTAATGTCAACAATTTATAGAGATCAAGATTTCGTGGCGGGGCTCCTCCGGGTGAATTCGTCGGCTGAATATCGTCTTAGAACACCGTCGACTGGCGCCACTGAAAACTCGGACAGCGCCCCGACACCGACGCGGCTGGTCGAGGATTTTTTCCGCTCGGGCGGCATGTCGACACATGTGAATGTCGGAGCTGTGGTCAGCACTTCGAACAGGACTGTCCAGAATGCAGAAATTGTGAAACAGCGTCTCGTCGTGGCTCTGTGATCTGTTGAGTCGTCCCTCAACGGGAACCTCGCCGGGAAGCTCGAAGGGAACCCCGACGGGGACCTCCCCAGGACTCTCCGGGAGGAATAAATTGAAGGTGATTATCAAGCGGAAAAGCGGCTTGTTAGCCCTGGCTGGTCAAATGATGAAAAATTGTCGTCGACGGTGTACGTCGTCCGTCAGCTTCCTATTATTTCAGCTGAATGCCTCCACAAATGAACGCGACCATCCGCGAGTATAGATTGCAGAGCGGTTCGCGAGATCGTTATTCACTGTCCCGTCCAATGGTGTAATCCTGTGTCCCGGTAACACCTGGATATTCCCGTCACGGACCGTGAGGAAGGGAGTCGCTCCCGACGCCTGAACATCGATCAGGAACGGTAGATCTCAGAATTATCGAGAGTCAACCTTGATCTCCGCGGAGAGAGCAAAAGAGAGAAAAAGAGAGAAAAAGAGAGAGACAGAGAGAGAGGAGGGCCGACGAGTGCGGGGATCGAACTTCCCCTCAGCGTTCATCCCGATTCCCGCCGAGAGAACCTCGGAACTGTTTGTCGATGTGGCGAGAAATCGCCATGAGGGGGAAAGAATCGTTTTCCAATCGTTTCGAGTGTTCAGATAAGCAAGAGGGAGCTCGAAAAGGTACGCAATCAGCCCTATCACTCCTTAAACTCTTGGCTTCACTCTCTTGGTTTTTCAATTCGATTGCACGCCTTGTTAAACTTCCTCAAGCCATGAAAGGTGGCAGGTCTAAATGTGCGTTCGAGCTCTATTTCTTTTGTTATCTCCTGTCTGAAGCGGGATTCTAGCGAAGAGCGCAAGCCGGCGTGGAAAAGTAGGGATCACACGACCTCCATCCCGAAGTCGATCGCCATTTCAGATAAATGATCCGCTCGATCGCGAATAGGTCACTTCTGCTGCGAAGACTATGCTACGTATACTTCACGGACTCGAGGTAATGGATCGCGGAGGAATTTTCCGGATTCGTTCCAGAGTCGTTAAGTTTCACGCTGCATTTGATCGGAACCCCGCTCCGAGCCATCTCAAGCCAAGAAATCACGGAGGCGCCCGGAGCGCTCCCTCAAATGAATTCTAGGAGCAACGAGCACGTCCAAAGCGACTCTCGGACGGGACACGGGACTCATGAGCTCATGAGCAGTTCGCAGGACCAGTCGGATCAGCTTCTTCATCGCTCCCTCCTCGCGGTCGGCGGACTGGGCGTTCTGAGTTAGGCTTGGGGATAAGAGAACGTTCGATTCCGACTGACTCAAGATTGATCGCACCGACGCCCTCGAGACCTCGACGAACCACATCCCCCACTTGTAGTTCTTGCCGCGCCGATGTGTTCCTCTGATCTTGAGGGAATTCGCAACAGGGAGGAGAGAGAGCGGCCCGAAACGAGAAAATATCGATTTTCGTATAAAATAGAGCTTCCAGCCCGCGGATAAGCAAGAGTGGGAAATTCAGCATCTGTACGCACGTTTACCCTCCGATCGAACATTGTAGAAAAGATTCCTCAATTCCGCTTGGCTTCCCAGGTGCCCTCATGGGTCGTGTTCATTTGTTTTGCCATCGTGGGGCGTGACATCGCGGAAGGGTAGGTATTAAACTTTCTCACTCCGACAAAGCTCAGACCTTACGGTGTGACAATGTGGTACAAAACATTCGATGATCTCGGCAGCCATTGGCCATGCCATCGCTGCAAAAACGACCGGCGGAAGTTTTTTGGAGGTGTCGGACAACCTCTAATGTCGTTTTAATATTCCATGAGGGGATGATATCGTACATTTTTAGCGGTTGACGTCTGCGAATTTCTTCCTTCGTCGGGTCTTGTTTAGCCAGTCGCCGTGCACCGCGCTCCGTCGGAAAACTGCGGTGTGAAATCTCGAATCGCCGGGTACCGTCATAGCTTCTTCTAATCGTTAGTCTTCGAGCCATAAACAGCTCTCTATAGCTACTCGACAGAACCTCGATCTTGAGTGATCTATTTTCTCGAAGAGTTTATCGGAGAAGCTCGTCCAGACTATGATGATATCAGATCGTTAGAAGAAACATCTGTGTACTAGAGACCGGATGTAGCTAAAGAATTGTTGAGGAAGAGATCGATGTTTATATAGGTCCTGTCAACGGAACACTTAATCCCGAGGGAACAACACAGACCATCATTCAAACCACTCCGAGTCGGAACGGTGCTCCGTTCGTGGAGATTCATCATCGATCTAATGAGCTCGGCCTTGTTTACTCTTGATTTTCGCACACGAATGATTCAAGTTCAGAATATGAACAAATTGCCTCGGTGATGGGTCATCCTTTAGGTGAGAGATGCGATGCGATCGGCTCCACCACCAGATAACTGTTTCTGACTCGCGGTTGTGGCGGCTATCTTTGAACCGTGCCTTAAAAAGGCTAAGTCCGACATACAGCTCACTCTCACGCAGAACGGAACTTCTCGAGTAATTCCGCTGGATACGGCGCGACGTAATCTCCGCGGGGAATTTCCAGCATCATACGCACCGGCGGAGCTCGTACGTGAACACGCACTGAGTTCGCAAAGGAAAAAATCCGCCCCGTATTGCATATCACGAGTCTTACACAGCTACGAACTTTGCTTTCAGGCTCAAGCTGTGATAGTCTTACGATATGTCGATACTGCACCCTCGTCGTAGCTATACGAGTAGAGCTCGCTGGGGCTGCGGACCGCGCGCTATCGACCTTCGCATTACCTCCTCCTCCCGTCCATGGCGCCTGGACGAACATCTCTGATACCTCGGATGGTCTCATTGAACAGGTGGTCTCGACATGGCTTGTGCGGGAATGTGCGAGAAAATTCAACAGGCCAGCTCCCGTGGAGATCCAGAGGTGGATCCGGTAGACGTCGCAGAAAATCCCTTCCGCATCGCACTCGGAGCTTTTCTCAATTCCGGAATCCGGCCACCGCGTCGCATCGATTCCGCACTGGGACCAGGAAGTGAAAATTCAAAGGATATCGATCGGATGCATCTCACTCGCTATGCGAGGAGCTGCCGTTCCAGCATAAAATGAGGAACGCTCTGTCATTTTGTCCCATCTTCGATAGGACATCGAAAACCGTCGATTACGCGCAGCGACTCTAGCGCGGATCTAATCAATCATAGGAAGTTGCACTTTCCGATAATCTGGGTCCGCCGCCGCAGGGGAGTCCCAGTCGCGTCCTGAACAGGCTCCTCCGGGAATCGCTCCGAACAGCTTGCATATTTTGAAGAAGACGGGGGAAATGAGCGACAGAACTCCTGCCTGACGCCCGATATTCATATCAGCGATGCTCGTGTCGTGATGTTGTCGACAACGGTGCGACCGGCGATAGCGGGCACCGTCTTCCGTCGCTCGAGAGTCTTGATTGTCCTACTGAAATTCAAGCAGGTGGAAACTAGACTCGAACCTAGCGAACGATCGAGAAACCAGCGAACGTCTATTCACGGAAGAGGGTCTTTGTGTTCATTGTTGTCGTCAGGCTCAAGCTGCTCCGGCCGTCGCGCAGCCTTCATCCGGGAGCTCCTCCGGAGACGTTCATCTCCTGCATCTCTTGAAGTCAACGACGGAACAAGGGATGACGGTGGTGGGGAACAAGGGAATGAGTTCGAACGCCTCGAATACGTCGACGATGGAATCGAGGACACCCTCGAGCTCCCTGCCCGCCGAGATCTCAGACTCGCTGGAAGGAGCCGACTAATTGTCGAATCCATTCGCTGCTCGTTCGTTTGTTCGCCAGCGGACTGATTTGATATTCGATACGGTGCTTGAGTCGGTCCACAGCGTTCTCTTTCTCACCGCTATCGACAGGTCCCTCTGTATATTTCATGAGCAACTCTTCTGAACAGCAACAACGACGCAACTGGAAGAGTCGTCGTCGTCGAAAAGCTTGTCGGCAAGTCGGACTCGCTCAACCGCAGTTGTGAAGCAAAGAGCAGCCAACGAACGCACCCGTGATGTTTCACTTAATAGGTGCTGCCACAGCTGCTGTTGGATGGCAACATCGATCTGCAGGAACCTTCGGCAGGCCGTTTGCGGCGACTGCTCCACGAACACTGGAGAGTTTGCTATCTCTACGTCATCGCCTCGGCAGCATTGGATAATTGGTTAGCTTGGCGTGGTTGTCACGTTCCGGCGCGCTCGCTAGCGAACGACTTGCCGCCACCGCCGCCGCTACCGAAGACGGACATACAGACATTTAGACAAACAGAGGAAACCGTTAGGCTCGTCATAAATTGTCCTGACTCGTTTGGTCGCAGAAGCAGAAGCAGACTCCAGTTCGGTCCAATATGGAATCGGAACCCTGAGCACTGCCGAGCTTCCATCGACAGCGAGGAACCTCGAGAGGATCTCCTCGCTCCTTCCGCTATCCGCTATCTCCCTCGACTACGCCCACGCTCCCGCGGGGGCCACAGCTCCTCCTAAGTCGGAATTAGACCCCGGCTTCCGACGCGCAGTGAGTCGAAAGCTTTCAATATTGCGTATGTCCCCTAATTTCTGTCGCTTCTAGCACAGCGGTGCCGAGAGGAAACATCAACGTGGGCGCTATTCCTTCGGGCCCTCTTCCTCTGACCGGGATGTTGCGACCGATCGGGCTTTTAGCCCCGGTCGATCGATGTGGTGGCCCGGGATTTCGTCTGAATGATGCGGGCTTGTCACTCGATCTCCATCTTGAGAAACATCGACGAGCCGCAGAATTCAGACCGCCGACGGAAAAGTCTCATGGAGCGGAGTGCACGGCACGGAATCCTCGAAAACGTATCCCACGCGCCGAAGTTCACGAGTCGAAGTTCACGAATCGGAGGTGCTCGAGCGCGTCCTATTCAACCTTTTGTCTATACACCTGATTCTGGGAGATGACGTCCGGCGTGTGCTTGCGTCCATGGGCGAAGGAATATCCTCCCCGTCCTGTTCCCCAGATCGATCGGATTGCTAGCTTCCCTGAATCTGTCCAAGGACAAGTCGTTAACGAATAACACTTAGCGGAGTCGTGTCCGGGCGGCCGACTGCTGGGCGGGCGGACAAGCCGGGCGTGGGCCGCTAACGTGCTCTTCGCAGAGTCAAGCAGAGTGCCGGCGGCGGCGGCCGCTGCTGCTGCGGTGGCTTGTTGTGACAGTCATACACGATACGTTGCGGTCTGCAGGGAAGTCGTGTCAACTGAGGCAACAGCTCAAAAACAGCTTCCATCAGCTTCCATGGTGCTAAGCACGTAAAACATTAAACGTTCCTCAGTTCCGAACGCTGCACCCTCGCATGAGTTACATCTGTTTCATTACATACATAGTCGATTCTGTTCTGCCAACACGTTGGACGGCTTCCCAACCACTCGGCCGATTGAGGGCTCGGTGCTGAACTCGTGTTGCAACGTTTTTGTCCGCGTCAGGAAATCGGCGGCTTTCAGTGTTGGAAGATGCTTCCAATAACCGACGTCTATTTAAAAGTGTTTCAAAAGCCTGTTCGCTGTTTTTTGTGCGTCGAGCGGCGGCTTTTGTTCGTTCGAACTCAATCGTCATTCTTCGCAACAATGTCGTCGGTCGTGGAGCTCCCTGTGAATTGGGGCTCCACAGGGGCTCGTCTACAGGAAATTTCTCGGAAAAGTTGGAAAACTTTTCGAGGCCACCGACTTGGTGGGATTCAGCGCTGACCCGAGCGAGGGTCACCGAGTCGTCTGATTCTTTTGTTTCCTCTGAGATTTCTTTGTTCTAAACATTGTGATTCGAACAACGAGCAGAGGGCGCTTTCAGCCCATTATCCCGCAAGCAACCTAATGATACGGGAATGTTCCCCCGAGAAAATAGAGCCGGAAAGCCCGTACTGAATTCGTGTTGAGGGATGAATTCGAGTCTCCTTCGGCCGGGCCCTCAGCCTTCGGGAGGTATGTATGAGGAGCTACATTGACTATGTATGTGTTTTTGCTCTTTTGTGCTTCACGTACGAGAGCGAATAGGGGACTTTTTATTACCGTGAGACGTACGCCGAAAGCGATCGACCTGAATGCGGAGAATCGAGGCAAGGTCTCCTCTCATCCTCTCTGTCTTGATCTCCGCGATACCTATTCATGATCCTCCTCCCGCGGATTGTTAGGGAGACACGTGGAAGTCGGGAATCGTAGACATTCCAATCTCGACATCTACGCTCAAGCTGAGTCGGGCCGAGTAAAATTCTGTTCCTAGCCAATACGCCGCGCCGGAACGGTTAAGTTCCCGACTCGTTCTCGATATTTTCTGCTCCTCGGGTGATTGAGGGTCCGATATCGAAGTTCTCGCTGTACGTTGTCAAATCTCTTTGAAACAGGATCTGAATTTCGACATTGTTCCCTGCCGTGGTCATTTTTCATTCAATTTGTATCAACTCGGAGAAACTCGATCTTGCCGAGGATTCCGACGGAGTTCTCGGAGGAGTTCCCGTGGATGTTCCATGGGGGTCTCCGGTAGCGGTGTGCCACCGGACTCCCGTGGGGGGCTGGGTGGGGGCTCTGGTAGAGTTTGCATTTGGGGTTCCGTCGGGGAGTTCCGGCAGGGGTTTCCGTCAGGAAAGCTGGACAATGAAGGAGCCTCGCCACGCCTCTCTTGGTACTGCGAGATAAAGGGGCAACTCGCGACCGGATGAATCTCAATGAGTGTTTTTGCAAGCAGCGCAATGCACAAGAGCGAGTAGTGACTACTAATTGAGTGCCGACACGCTACAGGCCTCAGCGAGCCAGCTACCGGCCGGCCGGTCGACTGAGTGAGCCGGCGACTGACCGACCGCGGAATATAATATATGAAAAATCGCTGATGTTCCGGCAGCTTCCGACTGCTACGAAGCACCTGCAGGAAAACGGTCCAACGATCACAACAAGCCGAGCAGAAGTTCGGCGGCGGCGGCGGCAGCTTTTCCGAAGGGTTCTGTGAGTTTCGTGGCTCTGACTCGGTGGCCTGTATTCTCAGTCTTCCACTCGAGTTTCTTATACACAGTCGTAAATAGCTATAAATAGAAAAGAGGGCGAGAGAAGGCTCGCGGAAGACTTCGGAGAAATTCAATCGAACCCCGACTGACGAGCTCTGATATCTTTGATGGTGTATTTCCTATCGTTATCACACACTTCCCTCGTCAAGACGGTCGACTGACTGACTGACTGGCTGGCTGGCTCGCTGCCGGAGCCGTCGTCGCGTTGTCGACGCTCACTTTCTATTCTTCGCTCTCTTCTGTTCAGCGATTCGATAGGCTCAAGAGTCGATTCCGAGCATCGCAAATGCACTCGTCGCGAATTTCATTCCGATCGTCAGAAAGGAGCACGCGAAATCAACCATGAAATTCTTCCGTTCCTTTCCGAAGAATACTGCAATTATCGCACTTCAGAAGCTCCAAAAGCACGCGGTGCTTCGTCTTCTGAGCCGTTCGTGGAAGTCCGAGATAATTCGTTTTCCTCCGAAAACTTTGCAACCCCACATGAACACATTCCATTACTGTTCAGCCGCGATTGAAGCGAGCGGGAAAGGCGGAACACAGCGTTCGCCCCCTGCCCGAGCGTCGAGAAAGACGAGCAGGACGGCGAACCCGTCGGCAAATCAGCCATACAACGAGCGAGCTGGCCTCATGTATATCACACGCTTGCTCGTATACATATACGATCCTGCCGAACAGGACATCCGGGAAGCGATCGGCGGTCGGTCGTAGGAGGAGGACGGAACAAGAAGTAGTAGTCTCTGTTTCTCCGTCATCGTAATTCTCTTTGAGACCGTTCCGCTAATTCGCTCCATTGACCTTTCGATGTAGTGTTGAAGTGAGCCCGGACAAGCTCACGCGCGAGCGGCTGTTCTGCGCGTCGTACGTTCGGAATGGGATCTTCGGGAGGGAACGTGCGCGACTCCCAGCGTAATCGGCCAAGGCGAATCCTCTCTCAGCAAACAACCGACGAACGTGGGGAGGGGGGGGGGGAAGAATCCTTTCGCGTTCGATAGGAGAATTCGAACGGATGCCTGGATTGCCAGGAGCGGAAAAGTGGAGCGGTATCGACTTTCTTCGGAGAGAGCACCGGGAGACTCGGAACGTGAAGATCGCCGCGCCCAATGAACAATGCTCCGACTCGCTATTGATCGATCGGAAGACATGTCTGATCGTTTTTGAGTTCGTCGTTTCGTCGTCGAAAGTTCGCGCTCACTCTCGCCGATTAGATATTCATCGCACAGCATCAGTTCGAAGGGCCTATTTGTGTTTGCTGTTACATCGCATTATACATGCACGGGTAGGTAGCAAGGTAGACACATACATACATATGGTAAACAGTAGTCGTGATCAATAATTCACTCGAGACCGGTTCCGCGAAGGCGCAGCACGGCTGGCTTCAGCTCCGAGCCGTCGGTCTGGCTGCTCATTGAGATAAGTTCTGCAGGTCGCTCAATGCCTCGTTGGAGAACGAGTCGTGCGGCGAAACTGATAACGACGCATTTGGACAATGCACGAGACTTCTTGAATATGATCGAGCGTAATGCGGCCATAAGCTGTCCGGGAATTTGTTTTCGGAAGCCAAGAGCTCGTAAGCCGTGCCCGACTCATAAGAGCCGACCGACTGATCGTGCATGGGGAAAAAGCTCCGCTCGATCGACTTCTTTCTGTACCGCGAGCCTTCGCCCTCGGCTGAGATTACGAGGCACTCGTTTGGTTTCGTGCTGCTGATCCGGAGACAATGTGCACAGTTCGGCCTTTTTCCAGACCTACTCTTGATTTTCCCTCTCGTTGGCGTGCGGCAAGCGCACTCGGCCCGTTTTCAAAACTCGTCGACGCGACGGTGGAATTCCAGGCACAACTGTAAAGCCATCTGAAAGAAGACGGGAGGACCGCGAGGGAAGAAACCTCCGAAATCCAATCCCCATCCGAACATTTAGTCGGGAAAATTTCCCAAGAGACGAACGTCGGGCCGCCGCTAGTTAGTTAGTCGGTGCGTCCGCTCGCTCAGCCGTCCGAACGGCTGCCCGACCGCCCGCCGCCCGTCCGTCTGTCCGTCCATTCGGCGGCGGGTGGCGAAAAGGGAGCAGGTGACAGCAGCGAGAAAACCCAGAGGGAAAAAATAAGCAGAATTCCCTCCTGTCGGCACCGTTTCAACGTTCGTTTCTTGAGCCGAGCCGTTATCGCCGCTGCCGGCACGCTGACTGAGGACGGGCGGACGGGCCGGCCTTCCGCCTGCTCGTCCGTCCGTACGTCCAGTCTGCGGGCCAGACAGCGGGACGAATGTGAGGATACGCTTTCGAAGGAGTGAGCACGCGAAACAGAAGACGCGCGGCGGGAAAAGGTCTGCTGATCGTCACCCTCGAGAAACCATGATCAACGTCACGTTTGTGTGGCGACAAAACCCAGATATGGGTAAACAGCTAGCGGCAACGAAGCCGAGGGCTGCTGCTGCCAAGAGGACCACCACGGTAGAGAAAACATATGCCATCACAGAATGAATCTCAACGTGATTTGTCGATCTCCCGCCTACGAGCCAGTAGGCCATCCAGTACGCCGGAATGCCGTTAGTCACGCTGCGCCCGCTGATTCTGCGTCTCGGCTCTCTTACGAAGAGCCCGGAATTCACTCGACTAAAGAGTGCACGTTCACGAAAACAAACTCATGTGATCGATGCTGAAACGGGAGTAAATCTCTCGAGTCCGGATCCTAATCGAGAGCCAGTGAGAATTACGCTCTTGCTTCGAAATGAGAATCCTCGAACCTCCATTTAGAATTCACCGCCGTTATCGTGAACTCCGCCGGGAGAGCTCGTGCGCAGCTGAGGAACGAAGGCGAAGTCCGGAACTGCAGTTGTTTCCAGCCGCGCGTATCTCCCGACAGATTAGCGGCTCCATATACTCGGATGGCCTTTGCTGTCACGGACGCCCACTACGAGCCCGGGAAACAAATTTAAGCGATCAGCGATGATATTTTTCAAATTTCCCGGTCGCCGACAGGAGCGATCTCGGTCGCGCCGGAATAATGTCCTTAGCTCGAAAAGACAGCTAAACCATAGATTTTCATCACCCGCGACACCACAACATACCCGGATATGCTATGCTGCTACTGCTGCTGCTGTTTGAATCCCCGTATCATCAGAAACTCAACGTGCTCGAAAAAGAAACGCCGACTAACTGCGTGGATGCGATCGCCGTGTTCCCCCGATGACGAGGACCTTGATGAGCAAAGATCACGGCGGACCGCTCCGTCGACGGAGCGTGTTTCTTTTTCTGTACTGGAGCCCCGGAGCTCGCGACTGAGTTTGCCGGTGCTCGCTGAAACCTGACCTCCCCAGTTAGGTTTCATTATCGTGTCCTCCGACAAGCTCCGCTGTGTTTGACTGACTAATACAAAGAGTCTGCTTTCGAAAGTGGTCTGGCGGCGTGTTGCGCATATTTATTCCGCTTTCTTCTGAATGAGACAGGCTGGCAGACCCTATGAGCTACTATCTCTCGTCGCGGTCTCGGCGGATGACTTCGGCAGTAAATACGATATGTACATGGGGAACACCATGATTAGTACTGAATTCGTAGTATGTACAGGAGCGCTCCAAGAGCACGTCCATCTTGCTCTTGTCGTTGCTCTTAGGTGTTTCCTCACCGATCCCTGCCTCAGTCCGTCACGAGTGGATTCCGGATCGCTACCAGATGAAGACGGAGAGGATTCACTCCGGCTTCCCTGAAAGGCGAATAAATCCCCACGGCCATGCACAGGAGAGCGCACGCAGCCGCAAACATGAACGGACAAATAAACATGTATGTAGGTACGTGGCGCGACCGTTCACCGAAAACACTCATCACCCACGCTAAGGGACGCCGGCTCCGGCGCATACGCGCATCGTCGGGCGCAAAACTAGTAGCCAGCAGCTATGCTCAGTAAATGTGATAGATGAGAATGCAGACTTAGCCATGTACCAGAGTAAACACTCTGCTTCCGGTTGCCTCCTAGGTGGTGCGACACATCGCTCTTCGCACCCGGCCCGTCAGGTAGTCAGGCTGCCATGTGGATACAAAGCTCTCTTTTCCCATGAGTCGTCGTCGTTGTAGGAAGGCTCGCCGAGCAACCGACCGACCGACCAACCAAGCAACCTACAAAGCGAACGACCGACCGACCGGCATTTTTTCATCTTCGTCGTTGTCATATAGGATAGGGAGAGAGCGAAAAAAAAAAGGTCAGAACCACCCTTTTCATCTCGCTACGAACGTCGGGGCACAGATCGAACTCTCACTTGAGAGGCTGCGGCCTTGCTTTTAGCGGCAATCGCAACACAGTAATCTCGCTCCGAACAGTCTCCCGCATCTCCTCGCTACGAACAATCTCGACCATCCGAGTCGTAGTATCAGTGTTCCACCCAACAATATACGGATCAAGTCGATCTATTTTTCCTCCGGGCTGATCAATGCGCAGGTGATTCCCACCGGGAGGACGGCGCGAAGGCGTTTCTGCCATACGGAAAGAAAAACCTGCTTCTCGATCGATGCAGCGTCTAATAGGCCTGGAAATACATATCATTCGTGAAGCTCTCTCGCCGAGAAATGCGTCCGCTCTATTGCGACTGCGCCGGAGACAGAAACCTCGCTGAGGCGAAAGCCTCGTGACGCTCTCAGTAATTTCATACGAAGTTCAGAGAGGCGGATCTCAAGTGCCGCCAATCTTCGCAATTCTCCTTGATGCCCTGGAAATAACCAGCCTCGAGGCCTCAATTCGAGTGATCGATGTTTTCGCTGATGTCACGCTTCGACTCGAAAACCGAAGGAGATTTCGTCTTCCGTATACAGAATCGACACCCCCTCCGTCAGAGAGCGCGATAATTCTGCCGTCACCGATGGAACAGGGGAACGAAAGCAGGCGAAATTCTCATCCAACGTGAGAGTCCCGGATGAGAATTTGCCTCCGGAACAAAGAGGGAATACATAAACTTGCTGGAGCGAGGAACGGACGGACGTAATAGAAGGATGGTGCGAAAACAGATTCTTGAGCTTAAAACTTGTGCACGGAATCCTTTTCCTCTTCACCGAGCGCTATCCCGTGGTTTTGACGGGAACAAGTCTTTCATGATTCAGACGCGGCTCGCGTGAATTCGGCGCTCAAGCGCGGTATAATCCTCCTCTCTCCAGTTTCATCCGTGCTCGTATGGAAAATGACGATCCGGGCTTCCGCATACAAAAGTAATTCTTCCGCAGAATATGAGGGCGCTTTATTTTCGTTTTTTTTTTTGGTCCGTGTGTCCATATCGTCCGTGCTCGTGCTTTTAACCGGAGCCTGGAGGATTCGAAAGTCGGGAGCAGCGATGAGAATCGGACGAAGAGTGTCTCGTTTGAAATCAGGTCACACACAGGAGTCTCAGCGTCTGCTGAAGCGAACATTCCGGCAGCTTCGACCGAGTCGATCTCGAATACATTCTGAGGAGTCTTCTCACGAAAATTTTTTCTATTTGGCGCATTTAACAATACGCAAACATCGTCACCTCGTAGCTGTCGACTGATGGAAAACGCTCCGGTCCCTAATCGAATCGTAGGGACCGGACGGAGGACAGAAAGAAATTCCGAGGTCGATATCCGATGACACCGCGTCGTATCACTCATTCCAGGAGCCGCCTACTACTAGCGAGAAGAGCTCTTCCGAGAGGGGCTATGCACCAATTGGGAACGGCCCGCACGTAGCTCGCCTAAACCAATTCACTAGATGCGGGAAACAAATTAGAGCTCCCTCCGAGCCGCGACCGGACGATCCCATCGTTTCTCGCGCTCACGAGCATTCCGACGTCCTCAGAGATGGTTCAATCGATTGTTTTTGACTTTGTTCTCCCTGAGCAATGCGCGCATAATTGCCGGAGCATCTCTCGGCTATCTTGAATGCTCGGAGAAACTTGAAGAATTCCCGCGGAAGATCCTCAGAGCTCCATTCGGACAAAGAGAGGATATTAATTTGAGAGGAGATGCCCGGAATTTTTCGAGTACGCGATCGAAACAGCGAGCTCGCTCGAGCTCAAAGGAGACCCTCCTGGCGGTCTCTTTGAGTTCGCGGCGTTTTTGACAGATGAGTATGTCAATTTCGAGAGGAGGAGCGAGCAGGAGCTCGTGCGGATGACTCGGTAGGTAGGTAGACTGACAGGCAGGCAGGCCCTTCTCCTCGGAATAATCCATATTCCGCCACTCGGGTCTTCTCATTGTGATGGAGACTACGATTCCGTGTACTCTACGGAAAACTGTGGGAGGAGTGTTCGATACGGGAAATGTTCGATACCTTCGACGCTTCAAGCAGGACGGGAAATCGGGGAAAAACTTCTGAACTGAAGCTCCGGATCGACAAAAAGTCTGAGGACTCCACGAAGAGACAGATTCCACTCTCAGGTTCTATGTCGCTTCCTATTCGACTGAGCAAATAATTCCCCGCATCGATCTTCGAGCCCTGGGGACCCGGGAGGTGAAAACGGAGAGTCGAAACTCCTTCTCCCTATGACCCTGATTCGAGATTCACAATTATTGCTAGCCAGACTGGCTCCTAGCTCAATGCAGAGGCACTGAGCGTTCAGGATCTCAGATTAGAGGTCATTGCCCAGCCGGAGAACCGAACGAGGGGGGTCTGACAAACCCAGTTCGAAAACATGAGATCCCCGAGCGGGGGGCGCTCCGAGTCGCGAGACTAATCGTACTCAAATATCATTTCTCGAGGCCAGCTCGGGAATTACGCGCTGTGGGAGAAATAATTATTTGGGATAAATTCTCCGTGGAGCATCGTTTCAACCCCGTCTCGTTCGGAACTTATTTTTTTCCGTTTGGCATGTTTTATCCACCTGGTCGCTCTTTTATCCTTCTCCGGGAGCGTTCTCGTAGCCCCGCCGTCCCATCCCGTGATGTCGGTGGAGCAAACGCTCTCTGGCTGGCTTGTTCATACGAATTCCCAGGGGAACTGCGTCTCCTTCGGAGAATCGATCAACAGTTAAGGCAAGTTATTGGAAAATCAACAGTTCACAGCTCATCCCTCAGATCGGTCGATCGATCCCCCGAAACAGATTCCACGCAGTCAACAGCCGGCTCGGCCTCCTCATTCACTTGAAAGGGTGAATGGATGGGTTACTAATCGCGTGTAGCGGGGGAGCAAGTCGAGCGAATGCTCTCGTCGCGGAAAAACGTCGAAGGGAGGAGAAGTCCCTAGACAAATGTTCGCCTACGCAATTCGAATCTAGCATCCTGTCGCGGTTCTGCCGCCCGGCGACTCGATATGGTGGAAGTGGAATGGAGACGCTTTTTCCCCTTCGTCCCTCGTAGGATGCGGAATCCTGCCTTCGCCGTCGCCATACTTTCCAGAAGCACGGGGAGGGAGACGAATATGTTCGCCAACCGGAAAGGATAAAGCTGATTCATAGTGACTCCACTGTCTTTTTCTATCGCAGCTGTCGTCGAGTGACGAATAATAATATGCGAGCCATTCGGGGATCGAACTCAAAATCCGACGCTGTTGCTGTCAGCGGGCGGTAGCGACGTTTGCTGGAGATATCCTTTCCGAGAACGTTTTTTTTTTGGAAAAGTAGCGCTGCTGCTTCTCGTCGACTGGCTTCTCAATTCGTTCGTTCGTTCGTTCGCTCGCTCGTTCGTTCACTCACTCACTCTGGCGTGATGCTGTTCGAAGGATACGCTGGAGACGACGACGCACGCCCGCGCTGCAAGCACGGAGCCTAGCCGTCGACAATCCCGACGCCTGTGGTGGTTGTGTCGTCGGCTGGTGGGCAATTCCGGTGATGGTGGTCGCGGCAGCGGTCGACGGCAACGTCTTTGTTGCTGCCGCCACCGTCACCGTAGCATGAGCCGTAGCACGGACCAACGGGCGAGCGTTAAAAGGAATTCGGATTTTTTCGTTCTCCATTCGTTTGATTTCTCCCAGCCGTCGTTGGACGGCCGTCGGCTGCGCAAAAAGAACGTGGAATCATTCTTTCAACTGCCGTTTGCTATCTTGGGAATGTTTAGAGACAGCCAGCCCGCCCGCCAGCCAGAGAGTCCGACAGACAGACGGACGGACAGACAACCGGCCCGAACGCTCGTCGGCTCGCCCGACCACAGTCGTCATCTCTTCCGAACGCTCCACGTTCGTTCCTGATTTCGTTCAGAGTTCCTCGCGATTTCTCCCGCAGATGACGCCGCGGCGCTCTTCGGTCGGTCGCGGCCACCGCTCTCGGTTCGCCTCCGATTGTTGCTCCACGCGCCCGTATGTCTGTACGTTCTGTCGGTCGTTGGTTCGTGGGTTCGTTCGTTCGACCCAGCGTTGTCATTGTTTTTGTGGAGCGACGATAACGGAAAAACGAATTTTCACACTGCTGACTAAGACCTACGTGCAATCAGCAGCCAACTCTCGCCGACGACATTCTGCGTCGCTAATGTTCGCGAGCGTATCGAGAAATCGTTCTCACTTCCTATTCGGCGGTCGGTCGCTTCTTCGAACGGGCGGGCGGGAGGAATTGCGTACAGTACGGGACCGCCTGCGTCTCTCTTGTCGCCGACGCACAGCTTTCAACGTTTCAGAACTTGGAAGGAAGAAACTGCGTCCACGTCATCCAATTTTCCCCGGGCCCAGTCAACGGTCATGTCAGTGATTGATGGAAAGCAAAAAACAACTTTCCGAGCGGTCGAGATGCTAGGGTTCCCAGCTAAGTTAAGCTGGCCTCAGCTAGTCAGCACTCGAGGCCTGGATGATCCATAGCCTCGGAGAACGAGCCGTATTTGATGAATGGATAGAATTCCTTCAATTATGTTTTTTCCTCTCAGCTCGATCCTGTGGGCCTCGTTTTTCCTGTTCCTGATCCCCTTCAATTCGATCGGTCGCCACCCGAGGTCAAATTGCTTATCGATCGATGTCATCTGACGGACGGACTCATGCCGGCGATGTCGGACAAGATGACTAGTTCATGCCCTTGTAATGTTCACCATAGAATCCGACGGCCCTCTGTGTTCCGACCTAACAGTTCGTTCTATGGGAGCGTATGTACATACGTCGCTCAACAGCTACACGATCATTTCAGAATCGGAGGCTCCTACGAGAGACGATATGTCGCAGAGGACTCGATCGAATCCTACACGATATCTAGGAGAGAATGTGATTTCATAATCTGTTGCGATTCAACACAAAAATCCCACCCAATATAAATGATGTGACTCCTCTCGGAATTATTCCGTGTTGGAAGAGAGATGTCTCGCTCTTCCAGTCGGACAGTCTCCTCTCGGGAAACAACCCCCAGGATTTTTATATGGTTCTTCGCACACTTCCTCGCTATTTTTGGGGCTCAGTTTCCTCCCTCCGAATCCCCGATCGCTGCCGTAGGGACGTGTGATTTTTTGCTGGTCTTCGACTTATGTACCTACATGCTTTGATCAAAAATTTTCATGGGGAGTTGTGGAACGCGCTCGAACCAAAGATGTTACGATCTCGACCTTGGAAAGCAATCTCTGCACGAATTTGATAGCATCCCGTCTGGAGTTACAACGGCGCGGGGTGTCGTCGTTCTCAGAGCCTATTGCCGGTCATTTGGTCCACGTCGTCTGCGGTCACCGTGAGGGAGATTACACATCGCGGGACTGGAGAACGCACTCGAGGCGCTGCTGGGGAAAAAAGGGATTTCGCAGGCCGAATCTCGCTACTCGGCCGGACAAAATTGAGCTCTTTTAATAATGAGGAGCAACGCTGCCGTTGTCTGGATAGACGTGAGACGAAGTTACACTCTCGCTCGGCACTCGAGAGTAAAGAGAAATTCCTTGCTCTACTCTTCGCGAGCCGGGGTCGAGAAGGCATTCTCCGCACTCAGATTCCAGAGAGAGTGGAAGCTAGGCTCCGCGGAATTCACGCGAGGCACAATGAATTCTCGACAGACAAAAACTGTCGCCTCCACCTCGAGCCTCCGCCTAATCACAGAGAGCAGTTGCCGAGTCTCGAGGTCTAGCTCGAGGAATTCTCCGCAACCGAACACGCTGACCATTAGAGGGGCGATATACAGATTTAATACAGAGACGCGGACAACGACGCGACGCATCACGAAAAAAAAAATGGCCTCGAGTGTTGAGAGACTTTCACATAAGGCACGAACTTTGCAGTGGGGCAGCGGTCCCTACGCGAATCAGGGCAGACTCCGGAGTCCTGGGTCCCGCCGTGCGAAGACCGCCGCGACAGATGGAAGATTTGGAAGAGAAAATGAAATAAATCGATGCTCTCGTTCCACCACGAGTCAACTCACTGTTGAGACCGTCGGGACGACCACCCGGTGTTTTCGTTTTTTCCTCTCAGCTCGCAGCTTGGGCTCAGTATCATACGGGTATCTGAAGCGGCTCATCTTCTCTAGGTTTCTCGTTTCCCCGAAAAAAGTACTCGAGCTCAACAGGGCTCCGATTGACGTTCCTCCGTTGTTCCCGTTCCCTTTTTCCTCCAATGTTCCTCTCCTTTTCTGTCCTCACTCCTTCAGCTGCTGGTAGCGTCGGCAGCCTATCGCGCACTCCTCTCCCCTCCCCATTCCTTCTCTATTTCTTCCTCAGTTTTAGCAGCGGGATGGAACAGGAGGAGGAAGATTGTTCAAGGCGGGAGAAGGGGGATGGGGGAGCGGGATCTGGGAAGAATCGGAAGGAGGACTTTTTCCTGAGTCCGACCGCGTGCCGGCCGAGTCTTCGCGGTGCTTGCCCGAGCGCCAGCCAGACAGTCAGTCAGCCCGCTAGTCGGTCCGAAGGCGCAATCTCGTCGGCCTTCCGGAATCGGAGGAATAGTTCCTGAGTCTTCTGCTTATTTAACATTTTCCGCGCGCGGAACTCTCGCAGAGGGCGAGCTCGGCGGAAAGATCGACGGGAGGCGTCAGCCGGACTCCGAATGGACTTCGCAAGGGCCCGCTCAATCATATCGAAGCGTCCAATCGCGGTCGAACTCTGAAGGAATTTCACGGTGAGTCGACATCGCTCGCGAAAGCGAACGGCATTCTCTCCGGAGTGTCCAACAGCCCGGCTATCGGGAAGCGCGATCCCGGGGGCTACCGTGCTCGGAGAAAAGTTTCCACACGAGCGAGATTCTGAGAATCGTGTGCCTGCCGTGCAAGGCTCCGCGTTTTTTTTCTGCTTGGCTGTGTTCGTTCGTGACGAAGACAAGCTCTGGAGCTGATGTCTCCCGGAATCTCGCGAGCTTCTCTTTCAAAGTGATTCGAGCTCTGTTTACCTGGCCAACGATCCACCGAAATCCATTGACACGCTAATAGGTTCTCCAGAGAGGTCTTTTGAGTCTAGCTGATCACGCTTCTTCCGCGTGGGTATCTGCATATCATCTGAGTTTTTCCTCGTCCCACAACACCGTGGCTAGATGTATGTGGCTGAGACGCAGCCTCTGCCCCTGAATGTTCCGGAGTGCTCGAGATTTCTCCTCGAGGACATCGAGTAGTGCTCGGTGAACGAAATCCAAAACCGCGAAATTACTCTCTACGGACGGAATAATACATTGTCCGCTCGCACAAACGGCGGCGAGAAAATCAAGAGCGACGAACGTTTTCCGTCTCAAAGCGTGTTCACTTGAGCGCACGAAACCAAGGTGTCGGGAGGAACGCCGCCGAAGAATATGTCCTCACGGAAGTGCAATTGAGCTCTAATTACTTTGCTCCTCCTCCGTCCCCTCTCCCTCGATCGCTGCTTGCTCCGAAGATTGTCATCATCCCTGTGGTCATCATCATTGCTGTTGGTTATTACGATCACCTGCTGTAGGAGGGAGTATATTATCGCGCCTTCGCGGGCGCTCAAGCGGCTCGACTACCTTTGATGGCTTAACCGATCTTGAATATAAATAGCCGTGCTCTCATCGAGGGCAGCGTTCGTGGTTTCCCACTTGCTCGCCTCGGATCCCCGCTGAAACAGGACGTGTAGTGAACTGTGTATCTTTGCTGCGGGAGCTTCGCCGAGAAGAGGCCAACCCGGCAAGCTCGCCCGGCTCACCTCGCCGGGCTCGCACTGGATCGTTTCCCGCAGGAGAGCTCTGAACATTACGACTGCGATGTACTCAATTCCGAGACCTCCACAAAACCTTCCCGGCAGGAGCGAGAGCCTCGACTTCTATCGTTCGACCACCCGATTCGCAGGAAATCATCAGCTCCCAGGACAAGTCGTCGATTATTAGATCTTCATGAGCAGTCGAAACTGCTCATACGGCGCGGGGAAAAACTGAGAAGTTCTCCGACTCGGGAGATCCTGATGTATGTTTGTCGGCATGATTTTTAGGCAGACTGAATTCATCCATTAAAGTGACGGGCTCGCTTTGATCAGCACTGAGGTCGCTCCAGGTCGTCGTCTTTCTCTCTTTCTTGAATCGCAGGCGGGAGTCGACATCGGCGATGTGCTATCGCAACAATATTTCCGAACGATTTTCCGCACTCACGAGCGGGGCAGTTCACCGTCGCGGAGAGAACGAGCTATTTTGCTCTGTGGAGACCAAGCAATTATCGGATTTGGGACTGCCTCCGACGCCATTCACAAATCGGAGCTCTCGCGAGATCTGATTCCCTCTTTCAGGCTAGCAAAGCACTGGTCACATTGCCCCCGGCCTCTCGACGGACTGGCACTCGATGATAGCCGGAAAGTAAGAGGCTACCTCTCCACGGCTCGATCCATGGAAAATCGCCGACTCGTGTGCGGCTCAGGAATAAATAATCGTCCCCATGGTGAAAGCTTGAGATGACGTCGCGCGTGATGGTGTCTCAGACCTGATTAGCGGAATATTGTTGTCTATTGTTCGCGGAACGGCATTCGATGAGCCCAACATTCGTTGTAGAAGAGCCCCAGAGACCTAATCGAGCTCGATGCGAAATCGACAACTTAGTCAGAAGGTACTGGAGCGCGGCTCGATCAAAAAATCTTCGAGAAATCCGGTGCGGCTGTCCGAAATTCCCACCTGTCCTTCCCCGTTGGAAATCTAAATGGGATCGAGACCAAAGCACTCCAGGAGGAGTTCCTATCGTCCAACGACTCCTTCGGGCTCGGTCGGGGTTTTCGGGAGTTTTATATGTACTGCTACTCGGACTCCTCACAGTCGGAGCCTTCCCCTGGGTCGATTACGCTCCGAAGTCGAATCCTCAGAGCGCTCATTAAAATTGAAGTGAACCTGATCTTCCGAACGTCTCTCTGAGCAACAGCAGCACGGGGACTTAATCCTTCTCTCCGCGCCAGCGTTTCGCAGGGTTTCGAGGAAGCGGCTAGTTAAGCGTGATTTCGCTCATGGTGCTAAGCACCCACATCCTGATCGGAGATTCGAAACAGGCGGTCTAAGTTATTCTGATTACGCTCTCGGAAGTTTTTGTAGCGGAATCAGGAAAAATCCTAGGATCGGAAACCGCTCAGGACGAGGGCGAACGTCCGCTTTTCAGGACCGGTGACCACACCGGAACCATTTTCCATCAGCTCTTTGGAAATGGAAGTTTGGCGACAATCCTCCTGGCTAGAGTGAAAACCAGAGAATCTACATGATATGTATGTGAGCCGGTCGCGAGAGCTCCCACGCTGTAGTGTTCGCACTCTCAAGTACGAGAGGGGACTCGAGACTCGACTCGGTCCGACGGGGAATAATCATCCGGACGCTTTCGATTTTCCGAGGATTCATCCACAATTTGTGCAAGCCAACTGCCAACTCCTCTTTTGGTGTCATACACCCGATTATCTGCAGAGGGCATGAAAACTCGGTGACGGTATAGAGCCGCTGCGGGAGGACTCCTCTGGCGACAGAAACCTCGGGTAAAGCGTTTCGAAGCCATAAGTTTTGATGGTCGAGCGTTCCCGACTCCCCGCGGCAGAAGTGGAACTGTCTTGTCTCGGGTTTCCTCAAACTTGAGGTCTTCCCAGGGACGGATCCAGAGAACAGATTCATAGATACGTGCGAGTTTATTCTCTCAGCAGCTGGGATCGCGCATCCTTCCCGGAGCCGTCGTGGAGACCGTGACGGAAAACCTCACAGGGATTCCTGCCGGAAAAGAACGTCTACCGTTCGGGCGGCATGTTCTCACAACGCGCACTTCACGAGCTCTCCCGATATGTTGGACGATCACAGCCGATAACTGATGATGGGCATTACGCCGAGCAGCTGGGGAATAGACGGGCTCCCGCTGGGAAAGCGGTTTGTGGAACGGATATGAATGAATATATTCTCGTAATGTTCCGACTACGCAAAGGTATATATTCAGAAGCGCGGGACCGGACCGAGAAATTCTGGCATTTCCCCCATATGAAGTTCACGGACAGCCGAGCGTGTGGATCGCCGTATTGAAATGAGGAAAATATTAACTCGATTCGGTACTGTACGGCCTGCTCGGAAAAAGGAAGGGGCATCTGCGGATGGTTTTGAAAAATAGACGGGCACGCCCGTGCAATAGAAGAAATGCGGTGAGTGACGCTCGGCTCATGTCGGACTGAACGAAATTGAGAAGGACATGGCGGAGACATAGCGACGGAAGTCCCGGAGCACAAAAGGCTCGGGCTCGATATTCGCTCGGAAATTTACTTGGGGAAAGACGTTCACACGGCTCTCCGGCTCAAGGTTCCCGATATTGCGCAGCCGATTCACGCCTGAGTTCTCCGGAAATATTCCGATAGTGTCGAGAACGGCGTGAGACTCCGAGATGGAAAGTAGGCAAACCAGCCATCCAGGCTCTAACTTTCTACTCCGCTGATCAAAACTTTTTGAAACAAATCGTTTCTGCACGCTGTCCCGTAGTCGTGCGTTCCGGGAAGAACTCATTTCGCCCTGACCGAATAATTACACTCGCGAGCATTCGGTCACTTTGAAGTATTCCTCACTGGATAGAGGAAGTCGTCGAGTATACTTCGCCCTTCCCCAACTCCCCTCCTCTCCCCAGCCTCCCTCCCCTCCCCAAGTCCCCTCCCCATTCCCCTCCCCCGTCGCCGCCGAACACAAACTTATGACGACGCATATTCTAAAGAGTGCATGTCGGAACTCACCGAGGATTGATGAGAACTGCTGTTGGTCGTCTCGCCTTCCTCAATTCCATATTCCTGTGTACTCAAACTGAGTCCAGAACCACACGACTCTGAATGACGCATTCTCAAAGGTCGTAACGAATCCATTTCAACACCGGAATTCGAGACAGTCTGAAGGGTCACAACATGTGGAGTTGGTTGCTGCTGCTGATTATGTTGTTGTTGCGATTGTTGTTCTTGTGGGCAATCTACTTTCGGTAGTTGTGCTTGCTGCTCCGACGGCGTTTGCGTCGGGGGCGGCATTTGTGACTGCTGTTGGTGATTTTCAGAAGACGACGATGACGATGCGTTGTCGGCTGGAAATTCACTGCTACTGGAATTAGTAGTTGCGCGTCTCTGTGCTCTGGCCTTGGCTTCGAGCTGTTGGTGTTGCAATGCCAATTGGGACATATTCGTATCGGCGTGTTGTTGCGCCAGTTGTGTGAGGTTGGCAGGATGCGAGGCGTGCCGGAGCAGGTGGTGTTCAGCTTCCAGAGCCGAAACGCCCATAGTGTCTCCGTCGGGTGATATGGGCGGACTCGAGGCATCGGATTCAGGTGATCCTTCCTCGACCTCAGTGTTTACGATAACGATAGGAGGCGGGGAGAATTTCTTCTCGCACCCTGCACGTCGTCTTAACGAGTTGTTGTCACATGAAGAAGCCACGCTGTGCTGGGCCGCTAACGGCTGCTGCGTCGCCGCAATAGCTGCTTTGTTTCGGGCTGCTAGCGTTTTCTTTCTTTCCATCGCTCGGCGAGCTCGTTTTCGAGCGGCCATGAAGATTTTGATGTAGACAAAAACCATCACCACGGCAGGAACGTAGAAGCTGCCGAGAGCCGAGTATAAAACGTAGCCCAGATCCTCGGACACTGAGCACTGCGGCAGCGAATTCTTTTGTTCGGACCTTTTCCGCCAGCCGATCAACGGCGGTAGGGAAATCAGCGCTGAGAGTAGCCACACTCCACATATCATCACAACGGCGCGGGACGCGGTTCGTTTTCGCAGGTACTCGACCGCGTGCGTCACGCTCCAGTAACGGTCTAAGGATATCAAGCACAAATTGTTGATTGATGCGGTGCAGATGAGAACGTCCAGAGCGGCGTGTATGTCGCACCAAAGTCCACCGAAAATCCAGTAGCCCATCAGTTCTCGGGCCAACGAGAACGGCATGATGAGCAAACCGATGAGAAAGTCACTCACTGCCAACGACGCTATAAACCAATTCTGTGTTGTTTTCAAAGACTTCTCCGTGGCAATCGCTATGCACACGAGCATATTGCCGACGACGATAACGATCATGATCAGGGTAACAAGAACAGCCGTCACAATAAATCCTATTTCCGGAGTTTTGGCAAATGGTCCCGGTATCGTGTAGTTGCTGTTGGGGTCGCTGCCGCTCTCGAAGCCGAGTCCTTCTTCGTAGCTCCGGGCCACTTCATCGTCCCATTCGAATGAGTGATTCAGAGACGATGAGGTCGCCGCGGTAATCATCGTGGAAGCCGGGCAATCGCGAGAAAAAATCCCTGGTCTCAGTCAGTCAGCGAGTGAGTGAGTGAGTCGGTGAGCCAGTCAGTCAGTCAGTCAGTTCGTTAGTCAATAGTTGCGGTAGTTGTGGCTGCTTGAAAAAATATACGGCGCGGATACGTTGCCCAGATGATCGTTCGTCTGTCTGTCTGATCGAGATCGACCGATCCGCTCTGGGTGTTCCGGCTCGTGGAACGTCCCGTTGAGAAGCGCTCGCCGTCGCTCGACGTTCTTAAGTCGGCCTCAGCAATTATTTGCCGTCAGCAAATCCATGCCAGCGCTTTAGGCGAGCTCACACATGACGTTTGAATTCTTTTTGTAGTCATCCAACATTTCTTCTCCGCTTCTCTTTTGTTTGTTTGTTCGTTCGATCGTTGCGTTTCAGTTTGATCTGGTGTTGTCTCTGTCGCTCGCTTGCTCGCGGCATATTTTTTGATCTGACGTCTACGTAGGCATTCGCTGTACGAGAAGAAATTGTTTCGAACTCCGGCAACACCAGCTGGTCAGGATGCCATGCTTGCCCTGATGCTCGAGTGCGCTCGTTCCTTACGATCTGCTTTCTCTCAGCCGGAGCTCCGTTCGATTCCTGCTCGCTTGCTTGCTCGCTGGCCCGCCCGTTTGCCTGCCTGCCTGCCTGGCCGCCTGCTCGCTTGCTCGCGAGTCGACCTGCGTTTCCAGCGGCGGGATAGTCCGCCCGTCAGCTTGCCAACCAACCGAGTTGCCTGCTAGCTAACTAAGCAGGGGTGCAACCGACCATTCGTCGAATCAGCCCGCTGCCACTCGTCAGTCAGTGGACCAGTTAGCCGGCCAGCGCACCAGCCAAGCAGTCGATATGATCGCGAGCAACTCCGGAATCGTCCAGATCGGATGGCCGGACGCTGTGAGGGGTCCGGACCTAAAGTCGTCGTACGGTCTCCCGCGCACTCCGCTTCGGAAACCTCGGGCTCGGCAGGAGGTACAAGCTCAGCCCGTGGCAGGTTATCTTCGTCGAAGATTAGACGGGAGTGTGAAGTCCGCCGTTGAACGTCGAAGCTTGGAATAGACTTCAGGACTCGATAATGAGCACCCAGCCGGCCCTTGGTCGTTTATCATAAACAACAAACAAATAACAATTCACCGAAGAGCAGTGTCGCCTAGATGGCTGTGCAGCGGAAGTTGTGCAGATACTCGAGTCGACCGTCCTGACTATGCACGGAGACGACGAAGACGACCGAGCGAGCGACCGACTGACTGATGGATGAAGTGGCTCCAAGTTGGAGCGGCAGCCTTATGATCGATGTTAAGAACGAGCTCCACGGCACGAGTGCGCCGACAGGTATCGTGGAAGCTGCTGCTACTGTTGCATGTCGTAGTCGTTGCTGCTGCTTCTTCTACTCTGTCGACGACGGCGACGCGCGGCGGCGGTAGTGGTGGTAGTGGTGGTGGCGGCGGCGGTGGCGGCAACGGCAAGACTCGTTGATTAACAGCAGAACTTGCTCGCGCCCTCTTCTCGGCTATGTCCGATCAATTCT
Source organism: Galendromus occidentalis (assembly GCF_000255335.2). Lineage (NCBI taxonomy): Eukaryota > Metazoa > Arthropoda > Arachnida > Mesostigmata > Phytoseiidae > Galendromus > Galendromus occidentalis. The sequence goes on along the minus strand of NW_003805104.1, from coordinate 342,679 downwards.
CGAGGGCGATATCAATCAACTTAAGATAGCTAAGATTTCTCTCTCGATGGTGGTGGCGGCGACGGCTTTGGCGGCGAAGGTAGCAACAGCGGCGATGGCGGTGGCGGCGAAGGCAGCAGCAGCATTAGCGTCGCTTGTAGCGCTGTTCAATCGCTCAGCGAAATCATCGCTCGTTGTTGCTGTCGTCGATGTTGTCGATGTCGCCGTTGTTGTTGTTGTTGTTGTTGTCGTTGTTGTGGTTCTTCTCCTTCTTCTCCTTGTTACCTTCGGCGTTCTTATGTGTTTGGTCGCTGCTGCTGCTCCGGCTGTTGTTGTCGTCGGTGTTGTCAATGAGATTTCGAGTCGGAGATCGGCGGGGCACTCGCTTACAGCATGTGGCGAACAAACTTCCTTTGTGTCTCTCGCTTCAGAAGTTTTTTGCTGCCAGTGTCGAAAGCAAACAGCGAATATCGCTTGCATATTCCACCGATGTTAGTCAAGGAAACAGCAGCAAAAACAGCTACCTACTCTCTCGCTCGTTCGCTCGTTTGCACGCGCGCTAGGCTCGCTTTGCCCGTCGGCGTGTCCGCCGTCCTGCTTGCTTGCTTGCCTGCCTGCCTTCTTCCCTCGCTTTCCTCCGTTTCTGCCGGCCAAGTCGCCTTCAAGGGAATTTATTCCCTCGGGAGCAGGAAATTTTTGTTAAGTTCCGCAGCTTCCGCTCCAAGGGTATGTTGTACTGTTGCTCTAAGAGGCGTGAACGCTCCTCTGCTTGTTTACGTCTCCCACGCGACGATGAGAACATCGACAGCTTAGCCTCGACACTTTTCGTATGAGGTTCGGCGCACTCCGAGATCTCTCCACCTCAGGAAGGGAGCATCTCGTTTGGCTTCAACCACATGTCGCTCGAGTGAAACACTAACAACATTCGAAGATACTTTCGGTGTTCTCCATTCTCGATGTCGATTGGTTGCCCGCTTCAGGCCGCATGGGGTTCCCGCCGCTCATCGTCGGAGTCGCCGTCGTTTCATGATTACGGAACCGAAGTTTCATAGATCCTGAGAGAGAGAGCGAGGACCGCGATTCGGTGAGGATCGTGACGCCAGCCCGGCAGCCCGCCTCTACTCCTGTTGTCCCGTTCCGGCTCAACTAGTCGTCGTCGTCGTCGTCGCTCCGGTATCACAACTGGTCGGTGTTTGTCTACCCGGTCAAGCGATCGCGGATAATGTCGATCCGCGGACTTGTCGCTGCTTTCCTCTTGGGCTCAGAGACGCGATGAGGCAACGTAAGACTTTCGCTTTGGTCGAGAGAGCTTTATTTACTCTTCAAGGATCACTCTTCCTGTAGTCGTGATAGCGCTGCTGTTGACGTCGTTTGCCCACAACCGTGAATCCCGACAAGTCGACTGTTTCCGAATGGAATAACTGTGTGACCATAACCCTGAATAAGATATGGGCTCGAATGAAGAAACACGTGTCGGGGATTAGCGACCGAGTGAGTAGGTTGAAGAGTGAATTAATGATCAGTTTACGGCTCAGAAAACGAGCGTCCGTATCCCACCGAGAGTCACAGGGGAACACTGAATGATCGACGGATTATTCGGCAGCTCGGAACTTCAACACCAGCACCTCGTTCATCCACCAACGACGACGACGATCGGGACAGCTGCGATCATAGAGTTCGGAAATCTACTGACAAGCGAATCACAGGTCCTGGAACAGGCGACGGAACGACGAATTGTTGACGGTCGACACGGCGTTCTCCGTGAGATGATTACGTTGCTCCGATGAGAGATTCGGCTTCGTGGCGCGTTCCGCTGTCTTGCTCCCATCGTCCTCCGACTAGGTCTGGACTCTCGGAGAGACGGAATCTTCGCGTTCCCGTATCTCAGCCTTTCCTTCTGGGAGGAAGATAATATCACCGTGAGCTTACGATTCGTCAGAGAGTGAAAATTTGCATGTGGCACGTGCAGCCTCGAGCCTGTCAGTGTTGTTCCAAGTGAACTGGTGCAACTTCATGGCTGTGAGTGTTGTTCCCACACTGAACTCGTGCCGCATTCATTCGATCTCCGTGTGGAGCGTATTCCTCCCTCGGAAGTCCCGATCGGTGTATTCCTCTGCTCGACAGTCTTCGATGTTGTATCCGTAGTCGGCGATGATCTCAAAACAATGCGAACACGTTCCGACACTGATTGCCCGGCATGTGATCGACGCGCCGATGATTATTCATTTTGCACCGAACTGAGCACTGAGACGTGAATTTGAACAACAATTCCTCTCGGACGTATTGCAATCGGCCCGAGGAAGCTCGGGCAGCCTGTTGACGACGGCGAACAGCCGGGTCTCGTTGCAAGTTGAGATCGAGCCCGGAGAACAGTTATACTCTTTCGAGGAGTTTGCACTTTCCTCCTGTTTCCTTTGTTTTCCTCGCGATCTGTACGGGAATCGGGCCGGCCAGCGAGTTCCTCGCTAGTTCCTCGGCTTGCCTGCTCGCACTTGCAGTTCACTGAGGGCTACGTCGACAGTTCAACAACATGCAAAAGGTTCCACTGCAGCTGCAACTGCGTATCGCTGCTGGATTCGCCCGCAAACCATCTGACACACAACACAACGAGGACGACGGATGGATACCATCGATATCCGTCGCTCCTCTTCACGAACAACGAGCTACTGCCTACTGAAAGATGCCGCGTCGCTTCGGGATAACGGCAACGGTAGCAACTAGTCGCATCCGTTGCGGCCTCCTTCGACAGCAGTCGTAGTTGTAGCAGTGGCAGCAGCAGCACAGTCGTAAGCTACTCACTTACTGTATAGAAAGCCCTCCTCTGCTGCCTACCAACGAGCCAGCCAGCCAGCTCGACCGCCCGCCCGCCCGACCAAGCTCCTAGACATGGACCCTTTCCGTTCCCTTGCACAAGGACAGCGAGTAACCCTCCCTCTTCCAGCTGCCATGGCCGCCTTCGCCGCCGTCCCAACCGCTGCTGCCACCGCCGCTGCCGCTACCATCACCTCGTCGACGTCGTCGTCGACGTCGTCGTCCACTCTGACATGGAGAAGCGACCCCGTAGACGGGCGGGCGGACGGACGGCCGGCCCGGTGGCGGATGGACGAAGCGACGGGGAGAAGAATAGAGTTTCGGTCGGATCTACAGATACGGGGATGGACGGCCCGAAGACGTACGCAGAAACCGACCAGGAGACCTACATGACTCTTTCCCCTCCTGCCCCCGGCCCGCTTGCCTCCTTCGTCTTAGGGAATCCGCGACTCGCCGTTGCCCGTGATGCTTCCTTCGTATGCGACGCACAAAGAACGAAAGACGACGGAAAAATGTCTATCTGAGCAGCAGCGATGTGCTTCGAAACAAGCTATGTCGTAATACCTCCTCTCGATTCCCCCCCCCGCTCGGAGCATCCGGAGATACGTTCGTTGTCCTGAATACCGCGGATACGAATTTCGTGCCGAAGCATCCGAGCTCCGATTCCGATAGGTTCAGTATTGCGGAAGTTGAGCGAATCGATTCGAGTGCCCGAAAGTCGATTGCGCGAGAGATCCGCGTTGCGTGCCTAGTGGAGGAATTGGTGGGTGTTTGCTCTAGATCGACGAGTTGAGTTCTGCCCATGCTCTCTGCCACTCACTGGTGATTACGGCCTCGTAGCCACCGGCTCGCTGAAGAACTCCGCCTCTGCTTCGTGGTATCTGGCTCTCTCTGAGACGTCATCAATCTCTGATTTCGCGGCTCCCCGCATCTATTCGTCAACTTGTTATTATCGATGGGTCGAGATATCCACCGACAAATCTACATTCGAAGGGCTCAATTCGGAACTTGGAATTTTTCAGACTGTAAAAAACCAAAATCGGTTGCCCCTCGCCGGTCAATTCCCAGACAATTATGAACGCACCATGCAGGGAGACCGTAACGATTGTGAGTGAAAAACTACCGAAGTCTTCCCCCCCGCTCTTTCCGAGGTAGTAAGGGATCTGTAGACCGCAACAAGCTTAGAGTCGGATCGCCTGCAGGTGCATCGAGGGTACACTCTCTCGAATATTGAAGGCTCCGGAGAAGATTCCCTCTGAAGCAGAAATGACAAGGTCGTCGAAGCAGAAACGGCCGAGAGCTGGATTCCTGGGATCAGGCCGTCATTTGAGAAAAGTGACAACGGAGGAACGATTCGGGCTTCGAAACGGATCAATCGAACCGAAAAGTACGCCCGCCGGAGAGCATCGGCGAGAGCGACGTTTCCTTTTCCTATATTCCACAGTTTGTGCTGCAGAAGCGGAGTTTTCAGCTTTCGCAAGATGCCCTCCCGAGAGGAGTTTGCTCTTTCACGAGCACGGTCCGCTAAACAATAGAGCTGCAGGATTCGGCCAAACATCTCTTACCAACCCCTACAATGAGACCCTCTCGAGCGCCCCGTGGAGCATCGGAGTACTCGGTTGAATTCGCGAATACTTGGGAAATAAAAGTCAGACCCGAAAAATCACTTCCCTCACCACCATTGTGGAAGTCTTCTACAACCGACGCGCCCAATGTTTCGGCAAGGACGATACGAAGATTTGACAGAAGAGACTCCGTCTGTGGGAGATTCGTGTAGGTACTTGTAGACATTCCGCTCTGGGAGTGCTTATAATTGTCAGCGGCCGAGCTCGTGACAGGTGTCTGTTCCAGAGACATCACGGACGGAGCTCTCGCGGATTTCCATCGCGCAACTCAGGATGAATAGATCGGAGGGGAAAGGATCTCCAGGGGAAAAATTATTGACCGAGTCTCATGTCATGAGTTATGATCTCCCCGAGCTACTGTTGACTTTCAGAGCATCATCGAAGAGTAATCTCGGATGCAATGAATGCATACGGAGCCTTTCGAGATAAGCTCCGTGTGAGTCTCCTACGTCCAATAGGGACCGGCCGGGGACTTCCGTGGAGGAATCTCCATCCGCTGATCAGAGACCGCGAGTCTCGAGGTGAACAGTTCTCTCCTATTGGATTTATAGGCGCTTCCCGGCCGATGCTTCCCATTCCTCATCATTCAGTATTTGTGGTCTGAACAGCATCCGGATTTGGACGCAGGAAAGATCAGTCCCCTCCTGGGCGCCGTGACTGGATTCTGAATATACGCGAATATGTGACTCGGGAGCAGAAATCAGAATAGTTCGGGGCATCCATAGGTCCTCCAACAGGAGGTTCCGAAGGAATCGGGCTCGAATTTCAACGCACTCCCTCCAACGAGCGACTCCTACAGCGAGAGGCCATGGAGAATGGTATCAATGATTTCAGGGATTCAAGAATCTCAGGGATGACTGATTGTTAGTTACCAATATCGTTCCCTTTCTCCTTGGAGAGCCGAAATCGTATCATATCCCATTATCTGCTGGAATCAGCTTCCTGAGTTTGGAATCGATGCTCCCTAGGTACGCTTCCCTTGAATTCCGAGATCGAGGGAAGTCATCGAGTCGCCATGGCGGAGGCGGCTCTTCGGAATCGCCTGCTCATTCCAATGAAGTTCCACCCACCGCAATCTTCCCACGTGTTCAACATGTTCATAAGCATTTTATCGCGCTCTCAATGTTATCGCGCCGGAGAAGCCGAAGCGTACATTAAGAGGACGGAGGTTCGAGGGGTGAAGGATGCGTCGACAGGAACGGTATCGAGGAATTCCAGGATCTTTGAGGTGTCGTCCATATTCTGCCGCTTCCCAGTGCGCTCGGAACTGCGTCTATGTCCGGGTGCTTGGTTCCAGCTCAGCATGAGTATTGATATGATTGATCGGACATTGAATGCCTAGTACCCCTGGAGCTATCCAACTCTGAAGTTCTCCGAAGCTCTGCAGAGATTCCCCCTGCACGGGTTCCACCTCGCAATAGCTTCCACCGCTGAGGGATGCCACCCCCTGTCAAATCAAAATCTCCAAACTAGCTCTGGGGCTTCCGACTCGACGAGATGCTTGTCTTCAACTAGTTCCCAAACAGTAACTTTCCTTTTGGAGCTTCCGTGTGCTAGGCCCTCCGCATTCGATCAACGAGGGCCCTCGATCTCTCGATTGGAGAATACTTTGATTGGACTGAGGAGGAAGAGTACCCGGGAGGTATATCGCGGGTGACCACGAGCCCGTGGGAAGGGAGCTGAACTCGCGGAGCACCACGGTGGCGGCTCGCTTGGTTCTTCCGGGCTTTGGGGCTTCCGTGAGGGTTTTCATGGAGGTTTCCAAGGGGTAGTGTTTTCCTGGGCGTTGAATTCTCGAGGGAATGCTTTTCACGAAAGCCTCTCCGGTGATGTGTATTTCCTGCCGATTCTGTTTTCACCAGGTCGGAGCTCGTTGCTAGAATAGAATCGGAATTTCTGAAGATCACGAACAGAGCCTTGGGCCGTCCTCGATTTCCGTGGAGCTCCACTCTGTGGATTCATTGAGGACTGCGAAAGGCCGCGGATTCCTCCGAGAATGCCGTTGTGTTTGGGCTCGATGTCGCCGACTGTCAGTGGTGGGGGGAGAAAAGAGGATGGAAGAGCCGAATCCGGGTGCGGAGTGATCTCGGATGTCTTCAAGGTCATGTCGAGGCCCGAGCGGAGCGTCGCGATGCTCAAGCAGACCCAATCGTGATGCAGCTGTTTTCTCATCACGCAGGAAGTCATGGCCGTGGAGAGAAGACACAAAGGTAAATCACGGAATCCACAGGGAAATAAGCGTCTCCCGGAGGGAAAATCCCCATCCCGGGCACGAGATTTGGAACGCGCAGGCCACTTCAATCGTTTCCTTCGTGGGGGCGTACTTCTGTGCTGGCGGAGCACGAGAAATCGAATCCGGTATTATGGCTTCTTAAGCGGAAAAGATCACGCGGAGGAACGTCAGGAGGAATCGACTCCGCTCCGGTAGCTTATCATCTGATTCAGCTTCTCGACCTTGTTCCGGAGGGGGACGTTGGCGAGGGCGAACACTATTTACCACTGATAGCGGAAGAACCACTAGACGACGGTCCCATAGTAATCGGAACAGTCGGACTGATATTCTTGGCACGTTCTAATCGCGCACGTCCCCCGCAAACCGAACCGGCGTAGTGAAACGAGCGAAGTGACGTCCGATGCGTCTATCGATTCTCGGGGAATCGGGAACTCTCCGCATTGTCTCCCAATCCGTCAGCTAATCTGTGGACATTGAATAATTGACTTGGAAAGCTCCCTTCCGTCGATCTCGTGTAGGATCCACGGTCACCCGTAGCGGTGACGGAGCCCGGATTCTCCATGAGGGAGACGGTCGATGTTTCCCGGGGAGGACGGTTCGGACTGCGCTTGCTCCTTTATAATGGGTATATCAAACCATAATGGAGAAAATGAATTCCTGATTGCCGCCTCTGACCGTGAGCTTCACGGCGGGTACTTATGTTCGTTGTTTCTTCCATTTGTGTGTTCTTTCTTTCTCCCGTTCCTCCCATTTCTCCCATAGTTGCCTCATTCTCCATCATGGAAATGAGCGCCTTTGTGGAAAAGAATGAAAACTCCGCCAGCTCCCTACATGCGCGTCTGGTGGTGAGCTCAGGGTCGTCCTCGATAGAGCTAGGATGCGAGTCCCCGATCCGAGCCCTCAAACCCATTACCAAAATCTGGTATTTCGACTGAAGTTTCTTCATTCTCCGCGGATTATCGCATTCGTCCTGAGAATATCAAGGTATCCGCGGGGCCGGAGCTCATCCTATCGGAGAAGGAACCGGCTCAACGGAGAGTTGTTCCGAGATACTTCGTCAAGGGAAGCGCGCACGCAACCGATCCCGACGGAGTTCCGCGAGGGAATGAATTCCCTCGGGCTCGCCCACATGCTGGAAGACCTCTTCTCGATGCCCCTGAATTCTTCATGATGGATTGATGATCGAGTTTCTTCAAGCTCCGAGAAGATGGTAGCCTGCCCCCCAATAAAGCGATATGAGTCCGAGGTCTTTGATTCACGCAACTCCGGCCTCAGCACCAAGCGCGAGCATCAGTGGCGCAGAGTTAGCCCCGGGCTGGTACGTCCGGTGGCTATTTTCCGTGGCCAGTTGCTATTCGATTTGCCAACATATACAGTCCTCTCAGCCGACCGAATTGGTCAAACAATGAATCGAGCAGCAATATCTGCGAGCAAATCAACTCCCCACACGGTCGGCCTGGGCCGAGCTGTGCCTTTGATGACCTCAACGCGGGAGCGACGTACCCATGCATAACCGCGGGCCGGAAGTGCAGTCTCGCGATGTGGTGATCGGTTTTCGCTCGCAGACGGGGACGGGAATCTCCGGGCTCCCCTCTTTGCTAGAGTGTTACTCAGCTCGGCGGGAGTGGGTTTTGCTCCTTGCTGGTGCCAACCCGCAGTCTCGCAGGGAAGGTCTGTGAGCATCCCCAATCGCATCATGATTACGGGAACTCCGTAGCGATCGTCGAAAATCTTTCCAGGAAATTCGCCCAGAGAGAACTGAAAGCGTCGAATGAATCGAGTCGCTACCTGGCACAAAATCCCTTGTTTAGTGTTCGTGTCTCCAGATTCGGTACATTGAGACGGTTCGAACCTTGAGCAGACCCCGGAACAATCTCCGCTGCCTCCCGATATAATCGATGGCAATCAATCGAGTTCGAATGCTCTACTCTCGGCAACGGAAATGACCAGAGTTCGATTGGTCGATCGACTCTGATGAACCCGGGATTCCGCCGATCATCCCTCCCCTCATTCCGAAGACCTCACTTTAGAGTTCTCAGCTTTTTAGCCCGGAAGAGAGGCCGATTCTGCGATTGGGAATGGCTCAGACACTGCGGTCTAGAGGCTCTCCGAGAAGTCGCCATCATGCCCCGGAAAGGATGTGGAAGAATCGGAGCGCTCTATGGCTCGCATTTCCCCCGATTTACGCGATGTTCGGGGAACCTTTCGTCCATAATTTAACCGTGTGGTCACTTGGTGAACACGAAGACCACGCTCCGCTCGGGAATGTTCGCTGCGGCCGTGGGAACTTTCTTGCGTCATCATGATTCCTCATTGACAGGTCGACCCGTCAACGGGTACCGCATGTTCATTCGGAAACTGATTTCCTGAACGAAATATTTCTGCATTCATGTCTACTTTGGAAAGGAGGACATGCGGAAAACGAGAGCGACATTCACTTCCCAGTCAGTCCCTCAGCCGCGAGAGACAGAGCCCGACCAGGGTCTAGGCCGATGTGCCTACTGTCCCCGAATATTGACTCCGAAACACGCTCGGCTTTGTTTGTCATGTTTAGCGACGAAAAAATCGACACATCGGAAAACTGAAGCAAAGAAGCTGAAGAACGCAAGCGGATCTGCCGCAGCGCCGCTAATGTTATGAAGTGCAATTTTTCAAAAGTTTCGGAATCGGCTGTCGTGTTCCCTCCTTATCGGAGCACTCGTTCCGCGGAGTAAATGGTGCCGATGCCGCCCGAGGCTATTCACGATTTCGCTGGCGTCCTTTCTTTTCCATTCACCGATACTCTGTCGCAAGCGCGACCCTGCTCTCTCGCTTCCAATTCATCCGGGAAAATCGAATCGCCCCGCTTCTCGCCCTCATCAGAAATATTATCGCAAGCACAAATGCCTCCGTTCCGAGAGGTGTTGCACATTACAACGCTATGAAGTCCCGCGCAAAGCTCAGCTCTCCTCGGACTCGAAAATTGAAATCTCGATCAGGAGCCGCATGCGGGACAGGGAAACGGAAACTGCGTTCCTCGGTCCGGATTCGATCTTTCCGAAACGTATCGGCTCCGTGATGAGGGAGAAGCGTTTCAAGAGATACCCTGGAGTGAACATGCATTCCTCAACGATGAATTCAAAAGTGAAAATATTCGCTACAATCGCATCGTGATGGAGGCTTGTCATTCCGCAAAGAGGCGGCGTCAAAATTTCTCGTCTCTCACGAATCACGCGGTGTTCTTGCTCCAGATTCGCTTCCCTCGAATAGCGTGGCTTTCGCATACCAATGAAACACCAATACCAATTTACCTTCGTCGCGCTGCCGCGATCGCCGGGAGTTCTGACTCCATGATCTGATCGTGAAGCCTTTCCAGATGCAGTCAGGACTGCGACGGCCGGAGAAGGAAGACCCCAAGGAATCGGATACAGCTGCATGTTCCGAGTATTCAGGTGTCTGCGACGCGGCGGTGAATTTGGAATGAGGAAATATTTTACTCGAAATTTCCATGCATCAAGGCTCGTGGCGGAAATCAGACGGTCGAGTACAGGATTGTGCACGAGCTACGATGCAGGGATTTTCTCGCTGATATCCCAGCGTGGTAGCGGAGTATATTCATGCGATCCCTCCATTCCTCTTCTTGGGATCGAAATGGGGCATATTCGGGGCCGGAATGTGAGGCTCGCATTTATTGGCCAGAAACTTGGCCGGGAATCCCGATGGATTCTACCTTCTGCTTGTCGGGAATCGTAGGACGTCCTGAAAGCATGCGAATCATGTCGGTGCACCCAGTCGTGCCCATTGAGCATCGTGAGACGATGACTAATAATTATCGATAACGTATTTTCGTTCTGCGATTTCGAATTCTACGCGGGAAGCCTCTATCGACCGAGAGAATACCTCGTGTTGTTTCATTTAAGGAATTGAGATCTCGGGGGACCGCCGAACACTTCTCTTGCGGTACAGTGACGGATCTCCACTTAGGCCGAGAAGGCCTGTGGCACTGCCGCCAAGCAATTCCTACGGAGAACTCTCATGGTCGGTTCGATGATCGTGCCAAAGCTAACAATAAGTCATGATTAGGTCTGTCCGTCTCGAGCCGTCTGCCATGCCTTTTTGCTGAGGTCGATACCAGAGGCGTTCCTCCTGAATAGGGTTGACATAGGGGAGTACGAACCTTATTGATCACCGGTCGGATAATAATCGTACGCGAAATCATGGAGAATATCGAAACAGCCGTCTCCGACTTATAATGCCCGATAATGTCTTTGAAGTGATGAGCTCTGAGTCGATTTCATTGCGCTTCTTCTGTTGCGCAAGGGCAGATGGTGATATGTAGGATGACGCTTTTCTCGCTTCCAAAAACCCGCAGACAAGCGGAGAATGGGAAAGAAAGAACGCCTGCGAAATCGGGAACAGCCTTGGGCGGCGTCAGCGCTCTGCGGAAGCACTCCGATAAGAAGGGAACGCGACAGCCGATTCCGAAACTTTTGAAAAATTTGAGTTCATCACATCAGTGGCGCCGAGGACGCAGATCCGCCCGCGTTCCCCAGTTTCTCAGCCTCTGTTTCCAATTTTCCGATTTGATGTCGATTCCCTGTCCTCAAACATGACCAACCAAGCTGAGGCTTTTTCGGGGTCGAGATTCGGAAACAGTAGATCGACTTGGAACTCGGACCTTGCACTCTGAATCTGCCCCGCCTCTCGTCGATGAACGACTGATCTTCAGAGACGGGGGCGGCTCCCAGTCTCATAGTGAACGTGAATGCACAATGCGTCTCCCGGAGAAAAAATCCTCGATAAACCTATGGATTCTGTGTGCGAGACGACCTGTCAATGAAGTGAAACGAGGCAGGGAGAGAATTTCTTTAGCCGCTGCAAACGTTTCGAGGTAAGTGACGTCTTGGCATCGGCGCTGAGAGCCACACGGTTGAATTATGAACAAGAGAGGTGGCGGACATCGCGAAAATTGACGGATATGGGAGTCATAAAGCGCTCTGCTCGTTCTCGATCTCTCTCAGGGCGCTGCGGTGCCTTCTCAGAAAGCTTTTCGACAGAAGTGTCTGAGGCTATCCAGAATCGCAGAATCGGCATCCCTCTCAGGCAAACTTTACAGAGAGGACTCCGGAGTACGTAAGAATCGGCGGTGTTTTTGGCCTATCTGAGTTGATCCGCCGTTCATTCTCTGGTCATTCCCGTTGCTAAGGACAGAGCATCTCAACTCGATCGCTTGCCGTCGATCATGTCGGGAGGCCCTCCTCACGCAGTGTACCGGTGGAAGATCTGTGGACTTCACTACTGCAGGGCCCCCTGCCAGAGAGCGTCTCAATTCGGCGCGGAGAAGGCAGAAGAGGAACATGCTCCCGGATAATGATTGGGTGGTCATAATTTCCTGGAGGATTAATTCTGCGAGTTTCCTCTGGCGGCGCATCCCAGTCGGATCATTCAGATTCACCTCGGTACCAATGGAACTGCAATCACTTCGCAGAGGTCGGTACAAGAAGCAGAAATCGTGACGTCGATAACTTGCAATTGTTCCAGCGTACCCCCGAGGAATTGCCGAGCAGAGGTCTCAGCGATCGCTACAGAGTTCTTGTAATTGTGACGCGATTGAAGACTGCGCGTCGCTCAGAGTTATCCCAGGACGGCAAGTAGTAACCTACTTCAGCCAAACTGATAAAGTTACGCTCTCGGGAGCCGTGGGATCCCCGTCCTTTTTCCCAGTGGAAACCGCTCCAGATTCTTCTTCCGACTCGCACTCATCCTTGAATACGTCGCCATCGCATCAAGGTCATCAATAGCACAGCTCCGTCCGCGGCGATGGTAAGTGTGAAGGACGTAGATTTGCTCCCAGATATTGCTGCTCCGTTCATTGTTTGTCCAATTCGGTCAGCTGAGAGGACTGTATATGTTGGCAAATCAAATAACAACTGGCCAAGGAATGAAGACACTGCAAGTCCCACCCTTGGGCCAACTCCGCCCGACGAGTGTTTGGTGAGGTTGGCGTGGCGGGAATTCGGGGACATACTCAACGCTCGGGCTCACATCACTTCCGAGGAAGCCGAAGAGCATCGAGCTGGGCCTAGGAGGGGGGAGGGCTCTATCGGGGACGCTGTGTACGTTCTGCCCTGAAACTCGAAATCGAGCGTGAATTCTTCAGAGGGTCGCCGACGAACCTCTCCAAGTCGACCGGTCTATTCCCGCCGATTAGCTGTCGGATTGAGAGGCGATACGGAGAATTCCCGATTCCCTGAGAATCGATCGATGCACTGAAGGTCTTTCCGCTCCTCTCACTACGTCGGATTGGTTCGCGGGGAACGTGCGCGATCGGAACGTGCCAAGAATATCAGTTCGACTGTTTCGATTACGACGATGCTGTCGCCTAAAGGTTGTTCAGCTATCAGTGGTGAATAGTGAATCCACTTTCGAAGCCTTCCCCCGAAACGAGGTTGAGAAGCTGACTGAGATGATAAGCTACCGGAGGGGAGTGGTTTTTTCACGATGTTCCTCTGCGAGGGTTCAATCGATTTTGGAGCTGAAACAACGGGTTCGATCTCTCGCGTCTCGCTGGCGCAGGAATACGATTCTGGGAGGGATACGAGAGACTCCTGGAGCGATCACGGAGGGATCATTAGCCCGGCAAGGAACAATATCCATATTTGATGCTAGGAGCGAAGCCGCGGCTACGGAAGTCGAGTCGTTCCAAGGGCAACTACTCTTGGCGCTCTACCGGGAACACGGCAAAGCCCTCGGCTGCAGAGACGAGGTCCGATCACCTGCGTAGAGCGGACAGATTTCATCCTATGACAGATTTCAGCAGCTCACCCTGTCAAATAAATATACTAGGCGGTGACTCAATCGATTCCTAACTGGTCCCTTGAACGCTGAGTTGCTGTGAAAGAAAGACGGAACAATCATTTCAGATGCGAAACCGAAAATTAGGGGTGTCATGGATCGCACTTTTTCTCTCAACCCCACAGAGTTCGGAAAAACGTCGGAAAACCCCAGTTACGCTCCAGGGAAAAATGGAAGAAAATCTTGGAGCACGAGTACGCATTCATGATTAATTTCCCGCCACCTTAGCTTCTGCGATCTGAAAAGATAGCTCTTCCATGGGCCCAAGAACGGATGTAAGATCGCGATGACCTGTTAACGATCAAGATTCTGCGGCTAATACTCAAGTCCAGATCAAACGATAAAGCCTCCGATGACCCTCCTACATCAGGAAGAACTCGGGCGGACTGATATACGATGGATGGAAGAAGATCTCCTTTCCGATGACTCAAAACCTCTCCGTGCTCCTAAACTCATCCGGTGTCTCGTTCGGCTTTCTCAATTTCACGAGAAAAACACCATATGACTTCGGATACATTCTACCCGGAGCTGATGGAGGCCATGCCGAACGATCGAGCCAGCTCGTCAGCTGACTCGGAGTTTGGATCGATTCTATCCAGGATCCAGTCTGGAGATCTCGGAACGGTGTGGTATGGTGATGGAATCCCTAGAGGGAGAACCTACCGGAGAATCGGAGAACTCCGTCCACCGACGCAGCGATTCAGTCTCGGAGAGCTCCGAGAGTGGGAGGTGTCTCTGGAACGGAAAAAAAATCTCGTTCCTCCCGTCGCGGCAAAAACGATCGTTGCCGCAAGAGATCCTGAATCTTATCCATTCAGTTGAATGAGATCCCCTCGCGGATAGTCTCTTGGACCTCGAGATCAGTTCTACTGCATTCCTGGCGCGACTGCATCGGAAACACGATTTCCTCGTCATAGAGAGACAACATACTGGTAAATGAGGTGGGTGAAACTACAACGGGCAGGCGATCACGAGGTGTAAGCCCCTCCATTATGGATTGACCAGCCCTGGGGAACGCGGCCTTCGGCCGCGCTCCTTATTGTGGGCTCAAACGGGAATCCCGAGCTCATGGCCCGGGTGAGAATTCGTAGGTTGAAGGCAGCGGCAAATCCACCATCAGGAATTGCGGCGGTTTGTCGCGATGCGATCAATTCCATGAGAAAAATGATTTGTTGTTGGGCTTTGGCACTGACCACCTTCTGACGGTTTCTAAAATTCGTCGGCTCGTAATCTTCGTCATGAAAATCCGCCATAGATAATCCTGATGATATCACTATACAACCGGAAAAGTCTTGAACGCTATTCCGAACAGTCAATTGAACCCCCAAGATGAGCAAACAATCGATCGAGCAAATCTTGAACTCGAGTCCATCTTGCTGCGTAGATTCGCATTGGCGCCTCACAACGGAAACGGCCGCGCCGCCGCGGCGGCAAAGGAGACGGAGCGCAAATTAAAATTGTCCGTCATACAGACAGACAGAGTGACACACAGACTTAGCGTTTTATATATGGGGGGATAAGTTCTCTGTTTTGCGGGACCCCTCCACGGAGGCGTACCTAGGGAGCACCGAACCGGAGATCGGAGAGCTGATAGTGGTGGATTCATGATATCTAAATTCTCCGAAGATACAGGGTAACGTTATTTACGGTCATTTAATTCCGTCCGATTGCATGCCGATTCGCAGGAGGTGCCGTGAACCGCCTCTTTTTGGAGCTGCATCCATTGAAAACGAAATCTAACCGGATTCTCGAAGTTTTGTTCCGGCAGCGTTGTGCGCTGAGCCCTCCCCCCGGACCAAGGAGAGGATCTGCGGATCCCATTCGCTGGATGAATTATCCCGGTCCCCTCCGGGAGATATACATATTCGGGTTTGGAGACCTGCATCGCAGCGCTCGATCATACTCAAGCAAAAGGATTGTTTCCTGTCTGTTGGTTCAGAGCATTATCTCCATATCGGAGCTCGACACCGGAAGAGGCGGGGACGTTAATTCATGCAGCGTCATCCGACCAAGTCACGAATCATGATTTATAAATAATCGTTTTTCTTTAATAATGATTATGATTACGCTCAAATGATTTCTAATGAACTATTCAATCCGGACTCAGAGAAGAGTCTCGCTCGGCGTTTTATTTTGTTAGAGCCACCAAGACGCTCAACTTTGTCCGACTTGAGTAGTTCTCCGGACGTATCAATGAATGGAGACTTCGGCGTCGATGCTCATCTGATCAGAACTCAGCGAATTCGGCAGATTGAAGGTCTCTCCTATCTGGGGCGAGGCCGCGGAATGAACCTTTCGGAATGGACTCACCCTCAACGCGGTATAGGAGTCTCAGTATTTCTCTACCAGGATGGGTGAATGTCATGTAGTTGTACTTGTTGAGCCAAGGATGTCTCTTAATCGCTCTGATTCCATCCTTTGTCGAACCGAGCCGTTTTGTGGGATTTTTATCGAGGAGTCGCTCCACGAAATCCAACGCGTCGTCACTGATATCAATCTCTCGTATTCCTCTGATTGGATCATTCAGAATACTCTTCCGCAGTTCGTCATCGCCGCCGGTAGCATTGAAGGGATAGTCATTGAAACCAAACAGACAGATCGTAATCCCGAGAGCCCACCAGTCGACGGCAGCGTTATAAAAATTCATCGCCACCATCTCTGGGGCCTGGAACATCGGGAGGCCGACGGGCGTGGACTCTTTGTCGCTAGCGATTGTCGCGAGTTCGAGGTTCGCAATTTTGGCCTGTCCGTGTTTGAATAACCAGATGTTATCGGGATTGATATGTCGCACCATCAAATTGCACAAGTGAATATATTCGAGCCCCAAGACCACTTGGAAAACGATTCTTTGAATCGTGTCTTCATCGAGAATTTCTTCATCGTCATCTGCCAGATCCCATAGACAACCGCAGGGTGCATGTTCCAGGACCAGAAAGACGAAGTTTATGTTCTTCGCTGAGTAGTAGAGCTTGACAACGAAATCATTTCTCAAGGCATACTGATATTTCTTCCCGTTGACCGTTTGTTGCACGCGTCCGGGCTCGGCGCGGAGCTCACTCTTGGCCTTAACTATGATCGAGTAGCGCTTATCATTCAGTGTAGCTACGTAACGATCCCCACAGAAGTATCCTTCAAAATATTCCAGGAACTCAAAATCACTGATGTTGGCCGATGGGCATTCATTTGCCTTGACTCTTTCTAAAAATTCGACTTCTTCTGATGCGAGGAGTCTCGGATAGCCGAATATCAGACCTCGCAAGAAGCCGAATACTCTCGCGAGCACCATCGTTGTTTTCCCCGACGAGCGCCTTTATTGACTCTCGAATTAGCGTTTGGGGCACAACCTCCCGGAGAGGAGCGCTCTCGCAGCTGTGAGCGATTTTGATCCGGTGCGTCACGATCTGGCGGTGTATATTGCCGGGATCATGCTTCTCTCCTGAAGAGAACGGCAAAGTCTGCAGTCTGGGCGCGTCGCTCTTCAAATTTTCTCAAGATGCGCGCACGGTTTAGGCGAACTCATTTGCCCAAGTGGAGGGAGATCAACTCCATGGTCAAGTACCGGCTGCCAGTTTTCGTCGAGCTGCAAAGCTCGGAAGGCGTTCGTGGTACTTTTTCGTGTTCGTTTTGGGGGAACTGCGAATACCGACTTCTTTAGGTGTGAAGTGGTGTGAGATTCCGATGGGGCGGAAGATTCTCTTGCATTGCAAGCCCCTCCTCCAGACAACGCATCCTTCAGTTCGACCGTGAATCAGTTTTCGACCACATCCCTGTTTTGACTGTGGATATCGGAGCATGAGAAGACCCCACGAGATCGAGGGAGGAATGGGGGCTACGTCCATCCCTCCACCCCGAGCTCCCACTGAAATAAAATCCCGGACGTCACTCCGATTCTCATCGACTTCACCACTCTATCACATACCGGAAATATTCCCATATGGAGGAGGGTTGTTCCGAGTCAACTGGCAGGGTCGGGAGCATTGAGGAAATAGACAGGCAGGCTCTGATGCTCGAACAGTCTCGACTCTGATGAACGGGTATTATATCAGGAAAGGAGTTCGGATACCGGGAAGAGTGAGCAGCCGCTTTCGATTATCTTGTTGGCAGACTGGAGAGTTAGACAGGCAGTCTTTAATGAAGGGACAGCTGTGTTGAAGGGTCGAAAGATTGACGTGCATGCCCCTCAATCAGGTAGTATATTAACGGTTCACCCTTGTATTACGATGTATCGTAGGTATGTACATCAGTCTGGCGATGAGGGAATGATGGCCCTTCTCTACTCCGATCCCCTGATTCTCGTCTTCTAAACTTTCGACACCTCCGTTCTGGCTCGTCTGGCTCCGGGGTTCCCGAATCCCGATTCACGGACAATATGACAGCTGATCTGGCAGTTGGACCCAGCAGCCTCTGGAACAGAACAAGTACAGAGCTTGTGAAGTTCAATGGAGGTTCTAGCTCCGGGAATGCCCGATATGATTCTTTCGCAAATCGATGCTCGAATCCCGCTCATTAGCGGAAATGCCATGTACGTGCAGAATTTGAAGCCTATCGCATCCTCGCCTGCCAGAATTTGATAGTTGTCCCAATCGTCAGCTGTTGCACCGGTGTGGCCTTCTGACTAGGACTTTTCTCAAAAGCCGGATTGGGTTTCCTCAGGGGCCGAAAGTCCGCTAGCTTTACGAACGGAAGTCCGGGGGAAGGGAGGGGGATCTCGAGCCCCATCCAGCCCCGAGGTGGATACGCTGCTGATTGTGGTCGAAGGATAAATGATCATTCAGGGCAGGAATTCGTCAGAATCGAGTCCGGGGAGCAAGAGGCTCTCCGGAGGGCACACATATATTTATGTCCGATCGGCGTCCAAGATATGCATTCCGATCGCTGCTCGAAAACCGTACTTATCGTGAAAGCGCTCTCGTTCCAAACCAAATGAAATTGGAAGACGATGAGGAGCAGGTCATTCAGATAAGTTGATTTCCGAAAAGAGAAAGACTAGATGAAAAATCGTTGCTATGTGGGAGAAATGAGACAACTTCTGGATGAGACCATTACCGGCCAAACCACAACCATACATACTTGGTCTCCGCTGCCGAGACCTTAGAAAAGCAAATCCCAGCAACCCGGAGGATCCTCCTTCGATATACGTTGTTCCTCGAATTACTTCGGTTCGTCGCGAACCAATCAGCGACGTTAGGCGAGCTTCAAGTGGAGTCTCTGGCGGAATCTCAACGGAAGCTTACTGGCATCTCCGGCAATATCCTTAGACGCTGAGTCTGAAGGCACATCTATGGTTCCAGGAGAGGAAGTCAGGTCCTCGAATCGATCGGAAACTCGATCGAGGAGGTTGGAGAGTTGTCAAAAAAACTAGAGCGATCGGAAGGTATGTACCATCGCTCCCCAACCCAAGAAAGGCCTGCAAAACACTTTGGATGCCCACGAGCGGGTAGCGATCGTCGGCGAGACGATCCCTCCCCTCGTTCCCGAACTTCGGTAATAAACGCTGTTATAACATCATCAGGGATAATCGCCTGCAATATTGAGACCACCTTCCTCTTCATTCCGGTATCTGGTGGACCCTCGCACGATGATCATGATTCCGGGGCCCTCCCCGAAGATCTCGTCAATGAAGTTTCCAAGCTCGCATCTCAGCCTCCATCCGCAAGTCTGCTCCGTGCCCTGGGATCGGGGCGGCACCAGCCATTCATACGGAAGCGCTATGCTCTAACAGAAATCCCTATTTCAGGACCTGGAATTCTAGATAGGTACCCTTTCCAGAATCTTCGAATATAAAGAAGCGGTTTTCGTTTAGAAGGAGCAGTCTCATCACAGGACCCTCATCATTGGAAGTGACGACTTCACTTGCCTTTCCTTCGCACCCTCGCGATTCACCTTGATGAGTGGCCACGCCGTCCTCCTTCATTCTAGACTAGAGGATAGATGCGCCATGGGTGACCGGCACGATAAAGGTATTCCCTCGAAGGGTTAGCTGTAAGCGGTTGTGCAATAAGTATCGGGAGCATCCGACGAGCTATGATCGGAAGGTTTTCGCGAATGTCGTTTTAAAGAGTCCACCTCTGCGGATCCAGTACCAAGTTGGTGCTCAAGTGGTTCCGAGCCGCGAGTTGCCGAAGTTGCCAGTTGCAAAAGTATTATAGTTCCAAGTTTGGCACCATCCTGGGAATGCAACATTCCTTGCACATATTCTAATTTATTCAAGACCAAGGACTGGATGCCGTCTCCTCTATGAGTTCCCTTGTTGATCGAGCCGCCGGTAATTATTCGGGGCGATCTTCTTGAAAGGCTCCCTCTCTCCAAAAACTGACGTTCCGTCATGACATGTGTGAATGCAGTGAGAGACTGATGCAACGGTGAGGGAATGTTCGACGAAGACTTGGAACTCCCGACGGCCTTCGCCCCCCAATGTAGACGGCGCGGCGTTCTCGAGTGCTTCAAGGCGGAAGATGCCAACTTCCTCCTATCGACAGATTGACACATTTCCTTGACCCTTTCTGAAAAATTAGATGGGAATCAGGTTCGATTCTCCGGCAAGATGCTGCGTTCTGGCGAGTCATCGGAGACGGTACGCAGCAGGTCAATGGAGCCTAACGGAACCGCGATGACTTCTAGCGATCCCGGCTCACTTCATCCGCCAGGCTTTCAAATTGAGAATATCGCAAACCAATCCCCGGAGACGGTGCTCCGAACAATGAACTCCCCGCTCCCACTGAATGTCCGAGCTCTGAAAATGTCCTTATGGTCAAAGCACTGATGGTGAGATAGTTCTTGGAGCCTCGCTGTGAGATCTGCAACGATGACCCCTCATCCTCGTCCTCAATTACGGGTGATTCCTCCACGACGATCGTCCTCGGCGACATCGATAATTCGGGCAGAACATCGCCCATCGAGCTCCGGGAGTTTCTCTCGGGAGCAGGATCAATTCGAATTCATCGTACGGCAGCGTTGCTCACATGGCCGAGAGCAACGCCTCAGGAAAAAATATTATGAGAGAGAATTCAGGGGTGGGGGAAGCCATGCCGTCCATACGAACTTTAGTGAGAATGTTGAGACTGAGAGGTTGATCATGGATGGCTTCGCTTGGGAATGTTGTCTCGAAGAAGGAAAGGGGGTGTGGGATGTCGTCTTCGCGGAGAGTGACGAGACTCCGGGAAAAAATCGTGGTCACGGAATTTCCGCATATTGGCGGGAGGGATGATTGAATCTTCTGGCGAGAGCGAGATTTTCCCCGTCGCAGTTAATTGGATCGATGACGCCCCATGTGGGCAGCCGGGGTCGGGCCCAATGTGACTTCACATGAATCTACATGCGTCACCCTCCTCCCAATAGGTTTATAGCTAGTTCGGCACGACGATGACGAAGACGACGACGACCGGCCGTCCGCTCGGTCTGTTCGTCCGTCCGTCTGTCTGTATGCTCGTCTGTTGTAGGAGAATAGAGTCACCGCTGCGGCGTGGCGGCACGCAGTGAACATGAACCCCCGCCCCCTCGTAGGTAAAAAGAGCTCATAGCTCCGCATGACCCAGTCGGCTATTGGCGTAGCCTGGGAGCTGCGTTCTGCATGTTGACGGTAGGCGCCGCTGTTGGTCTCTTCTTCGTCAGAGCCAGAAGCCTCTTGCCTGGCCAGCAAAGCGGCCGCATGCACGCCCTTCTTAGTAAGCTTTCTCTTCCGAGTGTGACTGTGCGCGCATATGTTTGATAAATGCTCCCATAAATGTGTTTCGTGTGTACATCTACTACTACCGCTCCCACTACTCCTGCCTACCATAAAGCAACAGGTTGAGGAGTCTTCTCCTGGATAATACTACTGTCTTCCTCTCATTACGGTCCTCACCTGCATTCGCCGATCACTTCCCTCAAGCGCAAAAATTACAGAGAAATTAAGTAAGAGAATTATTTATTTTTCGAACTATGTACGCCTTGCTCCCACCCTCTAGAAAGACTCGAGTGGGCTCGGAGCTCCCGTCGACGGCGATGCGCTGTCCGGTCCTGGTGCATGGGGTTCATGACATGCGTGCGATCGCGTCGTCGGTCGCGTTCATGAGCTCGAGTCTCCCGGGACTTGTGGACTCGGCCGCAAGAGCAGACGCGAAAGCTGTCACAGGCTCCTACCAGAAATATTTCCAGAAAAAAAATTCATGAGAGAATCGAATCGTTCCGTCGATACTTCCCTCGTATCACGCTGGGGCCCAAGAACGAACGCGATGATACCGATGTCGCTTTCATTCGGCTTTCACTACTTTCCTCCGCGGAAACTCGCTCTCGTTTCACCGGAATGAGCGTAGGGAAAAACGGTCGACCACCGAGCGACAGATAGTAATATCAGAAGCTCGTTAGCCACGGAGACTTCCGCCGAGAATAATAAAATCTCGGACGAGAGACTCGCCCAGCCCTTATCGAGATGTTTGTATGGCAGATTGGCGACGCGCATACGCAATGGAAGGATCCACTCGCGACGCATACATGCAGCGTGATAGATATCTCGACTCTCCTCCGGCCCACGATCGGCGGCAGTGACAAGCTTCAATCGGAAGCTGTTGATTGGTAGCTCGTCCGCTTGCTCGCTTCGCCGATCATTTACTCGTCTGCGTCGTAACCAGCTGCATTGCCGCTTAACCTTGAACTTGGCATGCCATGGTAACGGTGCCACGCTGGCCCCTCCACAGCAAAACATTGGGGCCCCATCGCGGCACTGCGAGTATTAGCGAAGAGCAACGCGTTACTGACCTACAGAGATTTGGGTTGACACTGAGTAGCGATGGCGATGCGATTAGTCGCTCTCTGAGCGAGCGAATTTCAATCCAATTCAGCTGAGGGGTTCTGCAGATCTTCCGAGGAAAGCCTTACGAGCTCTTTTCGGTCGGGAAGAGCAAGTAAACAAGTCGCTTTCGAGGCGGGGCATCGATATCAGACCCGATCCCTCCGGCCTCGTCCTATTCTTGATGAATCAGAAACTGTGAGTGGCTCTCCGATCCCCCGCATGCGGGGAAAAGTTTCCTACGAGCGGAATTCGTGGTTGCCACGACTCCCTCTCAGAATAAAGGGATGATTGCTGCACAGTCCCTCTCTGACATCCGCGGATGGTGGCTTCTATTCGAATCCATATGCTCTCGAAATCGGGGACGAGGAAGGCTCGCCGAAATGGGCTCCTCAATCAATTCATTTTCGCTCGATCACGCCCTTCCGGAGTCATTCGATGCGAGGCGCGATTGATGCTCCGTCGTCGGTCCAAAGCAATGAATTTCGGACTTGTGCACCGTCTTCTGTGAGCTGCCGGGTTGAGGAATCACGATATCTTCTCCATCCAGATCCAGCATTCCGGATCAAATGTTCAAATTGAGGTTTCCCTGTGTCGATGGAAACGGGGTCTGGGAGACCGTCCCCGACTTCGGTCAGGGACGAGGAATTCGAGTTCATCCTATGGTACTCAAATTCTCCGTCCCGTACTTGACCGAGCTCGTCGCGGTGGTGGGAGCTGTCTTGTATACCGACCCGTTGCTCTGCATGACTCCACGCGACGTGACCGAACTTGATTTCTACCATGGATCTGTGAAGTTATTGATCCCGATGAATACGCGACGGTCCGATTGACTGAGTCTGTGGAAAGATGCGGTCGATATGTCTTCGCTTTCTTGCTTGTCTCCATCTGTTCTCCGCCAGATGTGCTGAAATCGATGGCTGGTTGGCTGGCCGGCCGACTGACTGACTGAGTGACTGAGAGACTGGACGGACTGACTGCTTGCCTGCCTCACAGCCTAACTGCCGACCGATCGGCCGATCTGCGCGTCCGTTGACGAGCTGTTTCCATTGTCGAGAACTGGCAGCAGGCGCAAACTTTTATTCGTAGACATGTCTGGAACTTCAGTAACACGAACAGCAACGCCCGTACCGGCCTGATACCGAAAAGCGCGAGACTTGAGGGCGACGTCCTTGCGCCTGATTCGAGGAAGAAGCTCGGTCGCGGACGGAAGACAGACGCTTTCGAAAAAGCTGTTCGATATCAGAAATTCCGAATACAGAATTCCCTCTGGGGTTCCTTGAATGGGTCTTGGTAAACTATCGGTATCGGCGGCACGAAGCCATGAGCTTGATTTCGAAATAAGAATTCGGAAGGAGCGGATCTCCTCTGAGGGAGATAATTCGGGAAAATATGAGTCACATCAACCGCGAGCTAGATCATTAGAGAACGAGATCTTCCCTCACTGCATGCCGCGGAGCTCGGAATATCGCTCGATCCTTCAAACAAGAAAGAGGGCGTCGCAGAATGTATTCTGTAGACTGGGTGCGCTCGAATCAACAGTCACAGGAGCTGCAACAAAAGGAGAGAGCGACTAGAGACGAGCAAGCGTTCTTCAAGGCGTTGCGGCTCAAGGACGTTCTCATGACCTTGCAAGAGAATTTGAGCACGTTGAATCTTCGGATCCGCACAGTTGGATTGAGAGAATCAACAGCAGGTCGTAAAGAACGCTGTCTAGGGTTTGAGTTCGTCCAAATGGCGAGCACTTCAGATGACGGGCCGTGCTGAGCTCCGTGACCACCGATGGGTATTCCATGCTCAAGTTCTCGATTTTTTCAGAGAATTCCTGATTCCGCAATCGCCGAACTCAAGCCTTCTTTGACCGACTTTTTTCTCCAGGCAGGACGTAGCGATTTTTTTCTCTGCGTTTCCTCCGGATCGTTCGTCCCTCCCTCCCCGAACGCGTAAGTTCGTACGAGCTCCGATCGGACGCGGACGAATATCAGCGAAAGCAGGGCGGATTGATCCGAGCAGAGAAAACGCCGTACTTCCCGATAGTTTCGGACCAGGACCGATGTGCGAGAATCTGTCTGTACATAAGTGTTTGAGCGTATGTGTGTGAGCAGCGCGTCCCTGTGCGGTGTCCATGATGCACTTGCTGTAATGTCGACCGACCGCGTCTGCGGCACCGTGTGCTCGACTCGCTAGTCCCTTTATTGGACTTCACGAGTAGCCGAAAAAGAAAATTGAAGCTGCGTGCGACTCGTCCGAGACTGCAGTGCAAGCTCGGGCTGTCCGCGCAGAGCGTTGAGGTGCCCCTCGGTTGTGGCTCAAGTTAACGGGACAGCAATCGCGGGAACATGGATAGAAGCGGAGAGAGCGGCTAGACAGTCTTAAGCTTCTGTCGAATGCTATTTCTCAGTCGTCGCCGTCGTCGTTTCGCTCGTGGTCGTTTCCCCCTGATACAACAACAGCGGCCGATGCGGCGGCGGCGGTAGCCTCAGCGACCAACTAAAGTCGGACCGGTCGCCGACGACGCGGTCAGCCGCAAACTTCATTCTCGATATTTTTATTGGTATCCAAGTATTGAAGGCACCGACGGAGATATGTAGCTCCACCGAACCGCTCCGTCTTCCATCCTTCGAGTTTATTCCAAAGTCAAACAAACTTCCGTTTTCCTCTACTTTCGAGAGGTCTCCGACATCAATCGTTTGTTTTCTCGGTTTATTCCCTTCCTCTATAAGGTTCCACCCGAAAGGAAAAGTCCAAGTGGGTGGTTCGTTGAATGTGCCAGAGCCCGCCTCTACCACAGCAGCCTTGGCCCACATTAATTTCTCTGGAGAGGAATACTGCCGCCGCCGCCGCGGCTGCTGCAACTGCTGCGTCACTTGTTGGTATCGCGACAGCTCTTCTCAGGAAGAGATTTTCTACTTCCTCGAGTCGCTCCGGGACGAGTTTTGGACGAATAAAACGAAACTTGCGGACGCTATCGTCTGCGTGGTAATGAGACTCGGGAAGAAGTAGGTACAGGGGTAGATTTCGATACCGGGATCGCCCGACGAGAATATGAGTGGGAACTTCGGATAGTCACGAAATGCGTGAAGAAAGTAGAGGCGAGGCTTCAGACAGCCGCGGCAGCATCTATCTAGGTCACAAGCTAGATCTACCCTAGGTCTGGCCGTCTTCTGGAGATGGCGCTGCTGGCTTCTATTAGAGCTGCTTTTGTGCTGTTGTTTTTAAAGCCCCTCAAGCTAGCTTGGCTGCTGCCGGCTCGGCCGCCGCTCCGGCTATTCGCCGCTGTCGAAGACGTGGGCTGTGGTCTTCTTATTTTTTTCATTCTTTCTCCTCGCGCGCTTTTTTTCCTCTGGTGCTTGGTATTCGACTGTACGATCAGCCAACCAGCCAGCCAGCCTCCGAGTGAGTGAGCCAGGTGTTCAGTATCGGCGCCTGGGCTCGTTGGTCTTGTTCGTTGTCTGCTCGCCTGCCTGTTGCTGTCAGGTAGGCGAGCCGGACGACTGGTCGGTTCGTCCGATCGTCGGTTCGTTGGTCTCTAGCTCGCTCACTCACTCGCTCGCTGAGTCGATGATGCCGCTGCTGTTGATGGTGGTGCTGGCTGCCGCCGCATCGGTTATGGTACTACGCGTATTCTGCTCCATGCTTCTCACTGTCTGGCCAGCCGCTGCCTAAAGGCGTATGCAGGAGCGAAGTCAAGAATCTGGTACATGGAGAGACGAGAATCGCCGATCAAGCACAAAGGGTACCACGACAATCCGCGCAGGATTTCGCTGACGGGATCTGAGGAGTTGCGGAAAAAAATGAATTCCGCTTCATGATCGAAAGCGATCCTCCGCTTTGGGGGAGGGAGGGGTGGGGGTCGTCTGAACCCCCGAAAGACCCAAGCTCGAGATGACGTTATTATTTCTAAGCGCAGTCGTTCCTTTGCCACGATGAAGGCTGACACGCGGAATGCGGAAGAAGAGTTCTTCCCCAGAGACCTGCACCGAGCTCGTCGCGATCTCCTCCTGAATGAGAGGTGAATCTCAGCGCTGGTCGACGTAAAGCGTCACCTCTGCAGAGTTCGCATGTTCCAACGCAGCACAGCATGGGGAACCAGGAATGTGAAGTGGTGTAGAGTACTAATTCCCTGCGTCCGTTTCAGATGGCAATCATTGGAACCGTCAAAGCGTTGACGCCCCACCATGGTCTACCGGCGAAGATGTGAAACGAATACAGTCTTCCGAAGGAATCTCAGCAAAGAGAAGCACAAAGGTTCATATGGAGCATCAGATGTCCCAACCTGATCGCGAGTCCGGGAATTATCGAGCGGTTCCCTCGACAGCTTCGAATCGCGGTCGTTCCTCAAGGAAATGTTCCATTTCAGTTGTTCAACGCTGAAGCGCCCTGTGATCTCATTGCACATGCATCAACAAATTCTCGAACAAATGGATTTCCAGTTAGCTGGACCTCATGGAGGACCCCTGGACGACCTGGGAGCCGATGGTCTTTACCCCGTGAGTGTTCGGTCGGAGCTCTGTCAGGACGCGACAGGAGACCGCGGCCCATACCGCGCATTGTCAGTCACTATCATACCTCTCCAGATCTTAGGGTCGCAATAGCGAGGGATGTCTTTCAACCGTACCTCATCTTGCAGTGTCCGCTTTGCGAATCCTCGTTCGATAATAAAGATTCGCTCGAGGATCACATGGACTCCCATCAGCAGGACCGGGGAATACTCGAATGCGATTTTTGTGGCAAGGAATTCACGTCGAAACTAGATCTCACCAAACACACTGCGTTACATGCACAGGAATCGCAAGGCGATCCCCAATGTCAGCTATGCGGCAAGTATTTTGCCACACGAGAGGAGGCCGTCATGCATTTAAAGGTTCACTCCGCAGCGGGTTCGCCGGGTCGGGTCGTCAAGCGTGAGTAGAATTTCTCCAGCTCGACTTTTTTCCTTGACAAGCATTTTCATCTCATCTGGCATCTGGCTATAATGATTAGGCTCGAAACTCATCACGCGCCTGTTTCAGGCTCATCAGAACGCAAGTTCAAATGCGAAAGATGCGATCGCTCGTTCTTCACTCGTAAAGACGTGAAACGTCACATGGTTGTTCATACAGGACAGCGGAATTTCGTTTGCCAATATTGTCCACAGAAGTTCGGAAGGAAGGACCACCTTGTTCGACACACCAAGAAAACTCACACCAATAATAATAACAACAACAATTCCGCAAATAACAACAATAATAACAATAGTAATAACAACAACAACAACAACCAGTCAAACAACAACGGCAACAATAACAACAACAACAACAATGGCAACAGCCACAACAACAATCAAAACGGACTCAACAGTATCGGCCCGAGCGGAACGGTGCCCTTGTCGGATCCCGGAGTCAGTTCCACCACAGGACTTCTTCCACCCGAGCCCGGACCGCCGCTATCCCCGCTCCTGCCGCAGATCATGATGTCTTCTCACTCTGTTCAAGCCCCCTCGACACCCACCGAAGTTAAGCAAGAACAGCCTATAGCGTCTGTGTTCAACTACGGTGACATGTCCCCGGTTCACCAGCAACAACAATTTCATGAAGACGTGGTTGTGCCCCAGTCCCCTCACCATCTGACGCCGTTAGCGACGACTAGCTCTTCTAGCCAGCTGATCGTGACAGGTCCGCCGGTCACAGTCCTGCCGGTGTCTCAAGGTCAAGTCGGCACGGGGGTCAACCAAAATATTCTACAGTCGGGGAAAGATCCTCTAGTTTCACACTCATCGTGGGCACCATCTGCTTACATATCACCTTCGTTCTCGTCTTATTTCATCGACGACGAGAATCGGAACGCGATACCGGTTCTCAAGCACGAAGCATCATCAACGAACACTGTGACAACCCACTCGGGAGTTCCTAGCATGGATTTCCATCCAAGCTCGACATCAAGTTCCTACTTCACACTCATGCCGATCATCTCACAGAACACCACCAACTATTATAATGTCGGTCAAAGTGGGATGGGTGTCGTCAGTAGTTTATCCCCGCTATCACCAACTTCCCCCCAGACCACAACGCCTTTAACTCCACCTCTTGTTGACGGCTTGGGCTCTCCTTTGCCACATTTCAGTCAAGCTTTTCAGTAATTTCCCGATTATTGAAAACGTTGATCATTTTTTGCCTCCCGTCCGACGAAATTCCCATCAAACGCGAAAAATCGGAAAGTGCCTTACGATTCCTTCCTGTATCGTATTATTCGGATACTCCCGGGAAACACGGTGGTGATCTCACCAAGTTCTACCTCACTCGATTTCTGTGGTTCGATAGGGCTCAATATTAAAAAGTCGAAGCAGGCGAAGACGACGACGACGACGAGAGAACGGAATGCGATCCGAAACGATGGTTGACGGAACGAACAACAGAACCTAGTGCAAACACGATATGATCTCATTTTGAAAAACATGGACTAGTCCGCAAAGTTGAAAGAGTTCTCTGGCAAAGAAACAAATTTTAGGTGTGTCCTACGGCACACTCTAAACCTCATCCCGGTGCGGCCACTTCTCACGAGTGGCTGAATAGTTATATTCTTTTTACCTTATCCCTAGCTTATAGGAGCGAATATTCGCGACATTATGACGACGATATGCAAAAAATAGCGACAACAGATTATCACTGTACAATTACCCACGAGGAGGAGAGGATCGCGTCGTTTGCACGCAATCGATCATCCAACACAGTAACCTCATGTGGTGTTAGATTTTGAGAAAAGCTCTTTTGATCCGTGTTTGACCATTGATCGGATCTTGTCAATCATGTTGAACAATAATTACCTATATGTACAACATCTTATGGTCAAATGTCTGATGCTGGCGAAGTCTGCTTTTCTCGATCTAGTACCGGTCGACGACGATGACGGAGATCGTCACTAGGATACAACAATTACAATGTTATGTCATGTCTCAATTTAACGAAAAAGACAGGAGAGCAGAAGCATCTTTATTTTTTGAGCGAAATTCACCTATTTTACTACTCAATAAAGATTCTCTCAGAACAAGGAAAACTGCGCCTGTTCTTTCCTTCCTGGTCGAAACGGGGGTTCCTCCCGCAACGCTTTAAAAGTCGGATTCCTGAATATCCTGGCGAAGCATCCCTTGAATGGAAACGAGTTTACGCTGCATCCGATAAAACGATGCGCCCATCAATAAAATCGGAAGGGAAGAAATAAGACGACCAACACTCGATCCGTACCGTGAACAGAAAAGAGCTGCCGATCCTTCTACCCGCTCCCACGTCCCCGGAGATCTGAGCCGGGGACTGACTTGGGAAGCTCAGGGAGGAGCCGTTGCCTCCGACTTTTCGCGTGCGCGAAGATCCAACTCTTCTTCGTACATAGAAGGCTTCATTCTGGTCGTGTG
This sequence comes from Galendromus occidentalis, assembly GCF_000255335.2. Taxonomy (NCBI): domain Eukaryota; kingdom Metazoa; phylum Arthropoda; class Arachnida; order Mesostigmata; family Phytoseiidae; genus Galendromus; species Galendromus occidentalis. The sequence goes on along the minus strand of NW_003805104.1, from coordinate 313,043 downwards.
TCAAGTCAATCAGAATGATTTCCGACTCTCCTCCCCGTCGGCAATGTTCGAGCCGCGGAAGATCATCGGAACACCGCGATGGGAAGCATCACACCCCTAGATACACTATCGGAGTCGCTGTCCATCGGGATCGTCGATCGAAGAGGCCAGTCCAATCCCAGGTCAGCTTCCATCGAGACAGGTTTGATTAACAGTAAGTTGGGAGATCGCTACCGCATAAGTCAGACGCCGACACTGGCTTCCAGACGCTCGGAGCATCGTTCTCGAGTGGAGGATTTCGCACCTCAGAATCGCGGCGTTCACCCGAAAATTCCAAAAGGGAGGCGAATGGCTCGGTGGGTTGAAGGATTATTGTATTTGTCCTGATAACTCCATTGTTTTTCTCAGATGGTAAACTTGATTTCCGAAAGTAGTCTCCAAATTCGGTTTATCTCCTGCCGAATGAGCCTTCGGCGCCAGGGAGTCTCCTTCACTATTCATCATATCCATCACACAATATCGAGCTCAAAAAAATAGATTTCTGAGCGCTAGACGTTCATAGTGTCCCGTTTCGGACTTGGGTGATCTGGCTCGGAGAGGACTCTGCGGCGGAGGCCTCTCTCTGGACTCTATGAACTCCCCATTGTCATTCGATGGGCGCCCCTCCCCTCCTCCTAAGTGCACTCTGGCCTGTATGTCATTTGAAGAGCGCCCACAAACTACAGCGTGCCCTGGCGACTCATACGATTCAACATGATAACACGATTAGTGGGACAAGCTTCCAGCCTTGTCCCGAGCTGACATTCACAAAGTGGAGCTTCTGCATGGCGCGAGCTCGGAAGTGAATTTGCGCACCCTCCGAGTCGAATTCACGAATGGGCAGCGTCAGAGGATTCGGAGAGCTGATCCTCGTGGGCAGCCGTATAGATATCGCGGCCCGTCACTAGGCATTGCAGCGGTTTCTAACCGCGGTTAAAAATCGCGATTAACCGCTCGAAATCGCGGTTTTTAATCGTGATCAATCGCATGTATATCTCGATTAATTATCGCAAATCGCGGCCTGCCAATCCAGACGTCAAAAGGCCTGAGGATCAGTCATAGCTCCTTCAAAATGTCTCGAAAATTATTCTCCAGCCTATTACCGAATACGAGAACGAATAAAATATGATTTCCAGAAGAATTTTCCGACAATTGGCTCAGCTCCTAGAATAGCTCGAGGAATATCATCTTCGATCTCGGATCTCGGCGCACGGCACGTAACATTGAGATTTCACGTCCGAAGGCACGTTGGATGTGGACCTGGCAGCGGCGGAGCGTGCATTGGCGTTTTCGTTGCTCAAGCAATCGAAATCAAAATATCAACGATACTCTTTGCTCGTGCTGCGAGAGCCATCAAACGCTCCCGGCTTGATCATTGTCTTAGAGAGTACATCTTCTCTGAAATTCGTTGGACTCCATGATCCTTCCAACTCTTGATTCATCAAACACACAAACGGGAGATTCCATTCTCTGAGTGAGCTCGTCATCTTCCTTTCCCCCCCCCCGAAAAGCTTCAAATAAGCTTCAAATAAGCTACAATAGAAATAGATCCATGTTCACATGCTGATTTCGCCTCAGATTACTCGCTGAAGCGATCGCGGTTATTTGCGATCATAATCGCGGTTAGCGGTTTTTCGGTTCCGGTTAATCGAAACCGCGGTTTTTCTGAATTGCGGTTATTTGCAATGCCTACCCGTCACCAATGAAATCGGAGGCGGCAGGGAGCTCGTACGATGAACTCGGAGCGCTACGGAGCACGCGAGCTCCGCCGACCGACCCTGGTGCCGACTCCCGGACCAGCGGGGAGAATTTTCGTAGCCTACGCTCCGGCGCCGCGCTCATGATCACAGATGAGCATCCCAAGATTCAAAATTTCAGCCACGATCTCGCCTAAAGTCCAGGACTTCGAACCTGTTTGGGAAACGAGCTTCACATGATCACCCCGGGACCCGATAATGAGACGAGGATGAGGTACGGTTCAAAAAGTTTACTGACAGTTTTGTCATTTGGCAAAAAGTTTCGGGATCATTCCATGGAAATTTCCCAGGTTTAAATATAGACAATAAGGTCATGGGTGTTCTGTTTACATATATCACAAAGCGTTGAAATCATCGACAGCGAGCAGAGACCATGAGGCGATGGTTTTCGCGGTGGGATTCCTGCACGGGAACGAATCTGGTCCGACGGAGCGAAGCTTTTCACATCACGGTCTTCCTACTAGTCATCTCCAGTACGAGTTGATTGTCCCGGCAACTCCTCTGCGAATACCGCTCATCGGTCCAATTCCACAAACGAGCGCGCTCCTCCACTTTGTAGAATTGAGGCTCCGGCGAAGACAGATCGCTCGAGTGTGTACTTTCCTCCTCTGACACCGACAGTATACTCTGGAGCTCGAGGATGTAATTCACGGCACAGCGGAGAGTTTCAACCTTCGACAGTTTCTGATTCGCGGCACCGTTGGGCAAACGTTCTCGTAAAGAGGCGAAACCCTCATTGACTTGGTGAACTCTCTTGCGCTCACGTTCGTTGCGTCTCTGGACCGAGTTAACGAAGGGCGACGCGACCGATGCACGTTTAGCCTTGACCATCTTGACACAGGTGACTAGCTATTACGTCGGTACTCCGGTCAGCACCCTGAGAGGTCAGTCATGGATGACTTATGTGCTGCGTGAGTTCCGGGGGTTCGATGGTGGGGTGCTTTTATACGACGGGCTTCGCTTTCTCTTTTGGGAGAGAAGACGGCGCCGGGACGACACCGTGAGAAACGTAGCCGACAACCTGACGGTATTTGCTGTACAGGAATTTTCTGCAGGTTGTTTCATCAACAAAGACACTCCGCTCCGCTGACAAATTTTCAGGTAGATTTCGCTGATAACGAGCTCAGAAATCTATGTGCGCAACATCGGATGCTCGGAAGGGGTTGAATGGCGTGGAATCAGAGGCGCAAATCAGAGGCGCCTGCGGCTCCCGATTCTTAGACAAAGAATAATTTCACGCCGTCCCGATATTAATATTGTAAGCGAGAGCGCACAAAAGTCCGCCGTGCTGTCTTCAGGGGTGGCAAGCTGAAGGTTTCGGGTGCAAACTCAGGACTCGATGCCTCCGTTATATGCTCTAGGTCGTTGTAGACCACCTCGGACAAACGGGATGATCGAGTGGGGCGTTTGATTCATCGTAGTCGAAATTCAATATTACGATTCGCTGCGCGATCAAAAAAAAACTCGAGAGCGCATGCGACTGGATGTGTTCGTAGGGCAACAAATACGTTTACTACGCGCCATTGAGAAAATCTTCTACGAATGAGACAACGAGCGGATACGGACTTCCCTCCGCAGGCGTAGCATGACGTCGTCTTCGCCCCGAGGGTTTTCTGTCGCCGCTGCCCGTCTGTGCTGTCCCTCAAGCGAAGAAGTCGCACCGTGGGAACTTTCTCTAGGCCATCGTCGCTGTATCCGATGCCGGACAAGAGACCGCGGCGTCCAAAATACTCTTCGAGCATTAAGACTAAATTAGGTATTTTCCTTCGGCAGCGACAAAACTTTAGACCGCGAGTCGATCGTAGTGCTCGAAAATGTTTCGTGGGTCACTCGCGGAAAACATGAGGTGGTTCCCTAAGGCGGTACCCCTTTGACTGGTGATGGTTGATGAGAAATTTCTGGACAGGTGGAGCGGGATTCGGAGAATTAAAGGTCAACTCCATTACTGAGCAATTCCTTGACAAATTCATATTTTGTCTCGATTCGTTCGATGCCATATTCGATTCAATGACAGTCCAACACGACGGTGTGCCGTTGACGAGCGATACGGACGGAAATACGAGGATGGATCCGGCCCATGCCAGACATGCGCGTTTTGTCCTATTCTTTCAAGCCCAGTTCCTCGAGGCCTGCAGGAACTCATGGAGACTAATTCATATATTCTGAAGGCTGGAGCTCTGAATTCTCCGCTGATGCTTCCCTAGTCCGAACCCCGCCAGGTTCTCCAGTGGATTGATATGAGTTACCGAGCGGATTACGTACCTGAAAGAGGTGAAAGAAGATTCAGCCTTCGTCGCATTAGCCGAAGACCAAGCTCATCTAAAAAAGCGCTGAATCGGAGAGGCGCCATCTCCCGTTATTGTCGTCCGTAGCTTTTACGTGTACGGAAACGATGAAGAAAAAAATTCAAGCGGACAGGAAACAGGTGCTGTGAGGCAGTTTCTTGAGGAGTTCGTGTACTGCTAGTCAGTCCCACAGATGGGAGGCCTTAAGAGAAGCCTTTGCATCAGGCTCTAATTATCTCAGCTTCGTGTCATTGAGTTTCACAATAGGTTCGAGCAAAGCAATGATCGCTCAGAGATTTCTTGCGTATCCTCTTTACGATGACGTTCAGAATCACCTTTGGGTAGAAAGTTCCACGGGCGATCCCCTTTCGGTTGGATTAGTTCTCAGGCGGGAGGCTCTCCTGGAGCGGGGTCGGGACGGTACGGCACCGGCCCTGCGTAGAGAGAAATCGGAGTGTTTTTCCGTGGATATTTTCATGACGGAGCTTACCCGGAGAAAGCGGAGCCTTTTCGGCCGGACCTATGGGGAGCATGGGGACTCCGAGGTACACTTCGCGTGCATAGCTGGGCCAGCGCGCGGATGGTTGCCCAATAGGAAGTCGAGATCAGTGGACAGATTAGAGAATTCGAATCCTTGAAATTAATCGGATATCGGAACCTCGAAGGATCCCGTTCGAGCACATTGAAGTAAGGGAAATTTCGAGCGAGGAGCATCCCCTTTCACAGCGCATCTTCCCGTGATCGCAACATCACTCGGTACGCTCGCACTGTTAGCGCTATATTGGAATATTTCCCCGCAGCATGCAGTGAGATCTATCAGGCTCGGGAAAACGCGGTAACCATCAGAACTCCAAGCTCCGGTCTCGTCCCGGGCCGCTGGGAAGATTCTCACTCCCCCCAGAGTGCGCCCAGAGGACGGTCAGATGGATTCGGATCGTGAAACCTCCACGCGCTTCGATGCGGATTATCTGACCGATGCGACGTCAGGACTGCCTGTGATGAGTCAATCTGACGATGGATGGAAGAGGCTCTCAAGAGAGTCAGACGATCAAAAACAGATGCAAGGCGCCATTCTTTTGCTCTCGAACTCAGACGCCTATCTAATGTAAGTTTAAAATACCTATCGGAGTTAGGGATGACATCAACATGAGGCTCCACAATTTGATGAAGTCTAGGCTCAGGGAGCCCTCATCATTCTCGACGAGATCGCCACGGCAAATCTCGTTCCTGATCCGAATTTCCTGGCGTGAGCTGAAAGACGTGCCATCTATCCGGCGGGGCGCATGTCGCCAGCTAAATGAGGAAGTACCACGCTCTTCCCGGGCGATGTGAACTCCATCGGTAGCGACAGCTCCGTGTTGGACTACGGTAATCTTGAACGTATCTCAACACTGGCGGATCCAGGGTGGCGATGGGCCCTCGGGCAATTGGGCCAAATACTGAATGGGCGGCGAGAAGCCGCGACAAGATTTTTGGCTCCTGCCCTTCCCCCCTCCCAGCGGAAGAAGTCAGGTCCACCCCTTATCTCTCAGTCAGGGGAATGCGTAGTGGTGTTTGAGGTGAGATGTTTCAGGAGCGGACGTCGATCGGAGAAGGCTCTCGTGACTGCTCTCTCAAGCGGGTTACCCGATTCCAATTAGCTTTCCAGAAAGCTATCCGTGCGGCTTCCCCGATTGTAACCGAGAGACCAAGTTTTCACTTCGACGCTCAAGTCAAGGCCAACCCATGAGACTTCCTCAACGATTAGGTGTGGCGCGCTCTCAATGTTCCTCGGACGTCGGAGGACATTGCTATTCAGGCTCCGCAACTTTCTGCTCCTCACTCGCGTGCAGTATGGTCTCATTACAACGAGCCCCGTCAGGACGAATTTCCAGTGCAGCGAACGGAAGACTCATTCTTGTTCGGTTCACCATAGAAACCAGTATAGAAGTCTCGATGAAACGAACATGCGTCAGTTTGGTCTACAGATCAGTCTTAGCGGATTCCCCAGTTCCTCGAATCAAAGAGTGCAACACGCACTAGAACGCAACGAGAGCGATCAATACAAGTCCTGGACGCGCCGAGAAATGAGAGATCGGAGGGATTCTGAAATCACGTCAAAGATGAAGAGGAATACCGGAAGGCGGCACAAAATAATCGACCATCAGGGCGATAGACATGCTCCATAAAGAATGTCTGAACATTTGAAAAAGTTGCCATACGTACGCTGGATGCTGAACCCGTAGATGATAGTGGGACAGAGAAACGGAACCAGCCAAACCAAAGAACGAATATAAGAACGGATGAAAATGATAGCGCACAGATCATCGGTCAGATCTCTGTTAGAACAGCGACAGGAGGAGATAGAATACCCTCATTGTTCCTGAGAGAACTCGAAGACACAGGAATTCCCCATAGAAGCAGAGCTTCCAATGATATATTCTGGCGAGGCGGATGCATACCAGATGACTGGAGACTCGGAAGGGTCCCCATGTTTGAGAAACCCAACTCACACAGATGGGACATGGATATCTACAGACCGATTACGATATCATCGATTCTTTCTAGACTCTTCATGAAAATCATGCTAACTCGTACCAAAGGGTGGATTTGGGAAAAAGAAATCCTTGGAGGGATGCAAAGCGGTTTTGAGCCTGGCAGACGGGAAGATGAGAATATATTTCTTAAATCCTCGGTCATGGAGATATCGCGGAGGCAATCACAGGGGCTGATTCGTGGCTTCCTGGACTGCACAAAAGCGTTATGGAAAAGTAAACGTGAAATGCTATGGGAGATACTGTTTGAAAGAGGAATTTCTCGGAAATAATTCACTTCGAAAATAGAATAGTGATAGATGTCGACGAATTCTCCTCGGAAGAGTTACTCTCGTACGTGACTTAGACAGGGATGTTCCCTATCACCAATATTTTTCGGATTTTCTACAGCGGATAGTGAGACCAGACTTTTATGGTCAAAGACTGGGTTCGAGTTAGTCACCGGAGAGAGCCCCGGGGAAATGTTATAAGATCCGTGGACTAGTGATTTGCCGAAGACCTAGTACTCATGGCCAGCTTATATGAAGAAATGGGAGTACAACTAGGGAAAACATCTGATTTCGGATAGGAAATGCACATGCATTTCCCTCCCTTTAAGAGCGCGATTGTGATATTCAATGCGGAAAACTTTGGTCAACAGGCCACCCTCAAGATACCGCAGATGGAACTGGAAGTGTCGGACCAACATAAGTACCTAGGTATCACCCTTAGCTCAGGAGGAAACTACCTGCGAAACCATGAGGCGGATGTGAAGAGAAGAGCAGAAGAAATCATGCGGCGCATGCATGCATGCACAATGCCTGTGGGCCTTCGACGAATTCGAGGTTCCCAATATTCAAATGAAGGCGTCTGCAGTGCCGGCCTTGACAAACGCGAACGCCGTCCCGGCGTCGAGTGGAACGAGGGAATTCACGGCCCAGCTAGAGGGAGCCCAGATGACCCTGGGTCGCTGGGCCTTGCGTATCGTAGAATACAAGGACGCGAAGGGATTCATCGTGGGCGCGTGAGGATGGTCTGCGTTCGAAGTAAGAGAGTCTCAGATAAACATCAGGTATTTCACCAGAATGAGCGGAATGAGTCCGAAAAGAAGGCCGAGGGTAATTCTGTCAATGATGGCCATGACCAGAACGTACACTCGAGCGGTCAAGCGACTCGAACCATTGCGGGCTAAACACCAGCGCGGGGCGATCCCACTAGCGTACAACCAAGAGGGACTTCCGCTCCTAAGTAGATTCTACGAAGGAAGAGGATGACAGGTCCAGGAAATGTAAGAACAAATCTGAAGGGAAGGCATGAGCCGCGAACCGAGCTTGGAATCATGCTCTGGGTGGGAAGAAGAAGGAGGCATGACGAAGTTTGGCATATACGATAATCGGAGGGGCAGCGAACTCTTAGCGCTGACAAAGCATCTTACCGACCCGCGAATGCCGCGCCTTCGTGAATTCCAAAGTCCAGACTCTAGCTGTGTTTTGTGCTAAATGGAAGACGAAACTGTGGAGCTTGTACTCATGAAATGTGCTCCACATCACTTCCATTAGGCAGAGGCCGCAAGAAGAATGGTTTTCTGATGGAACAGTCGAAGCGCCAACTGAAACGATGGGAAGAGGGAACACGAATGAATCACTGAGCGATCGCGGCTGAGGAAAAAAGGATATAGCAATGGAAATCACGACATATCACGTGGCTCGAGAAGAGGATCAACATCATCAGAGTTCCCTCGAGTCGTATGTCAAAGTAAACGAATATTGTCGGATATTAGAGTAGCGAGAAGCAAGCAGCGATGGGCGGAGAACACGCTTCACATGCAGAAATACGAAACTGGAGCATTAATCGATCTATTCTGTGATTCCAAAAGCGGTCCATATGAAGTCCGGAGCAGATTGGTGGCTGATTGTCGGGTCTTCATAGGATCC